>NW_024879397.1:56797-57440 GCF_018340385.1 Cyprinus carpio | reverse complement strand
TAAAGCTGCAAAATATAACTTTTGATTAGTTATGTTTTGGTAAATATGTATGTTGATTGACAACAAAACTGACCAAAAAAATCAGTATTCAATTTTACATAATTCAGTTTTTTTTTTTTTTTCAGTAATAAGACTTTATCAGTTTTTACAGCTTACAGCTTACTTTCTATGTTTTTTTTAATCAAAATTTTTTTTTAATTTAATCTACTAGTAATTTTTTATCTCATAATTATGATTTACCAGAGAATGCTTTTTTTTTTTATGTTATGGAAAAGGGTCTACTTATAGACAGTGGTGGACAGTAACGGAGTAGCTTTACTTCGTTACTGTACTTAAGTACATTTTTCAAGTATCTGTACTTTACTGGAGTAGTTTTATTTTTAGTAACTTTTACTTTTACTTCACTACATTCCAAATCATAAGATCGTACTTTTTACTTAACTACATTTCATAAAACATATCGTTACTCCTTATAATAGGCTATATCACGTGCTCTGACACGCAGAAGCGGTTTCTGATTCAAGAACGAACTGATTCTTTTCAATGAAGCTTTTAAATCGGTTCTCAAATCACACCAAAAGATTCATTCACGAATTAGAATGATTCGATTGCAGCTGTTCTAGAGTCAACAACTCGTTTCTGA
>NW_024879397.1:56398-56482 GCF_018340385.1 Cyprinus carpio | reverse complement strand
AACAGTTACAGCTTGGCATTAAGCCCTATGTGACGTCTGTTTTTATATTGTTTATCAACAGTATAAATGTTTATATTGTTTGAA
>NW_024879397.1:48132-56204 GCF_018340385.1 Cyprinus carpio | reverse complement strand
CATAGTAAAGTAAGTTTACTGCTGATGCAAATTTACCAGTTTAGTTTGGCAATGACTTTTTCTTCTCCAAAATAAAGGATTTGGCCTTAGATAACTGTTCTTGTATATCGATTTCGGGTGCTTTACCCCAGGCGGCCTTTCCATATTTATTTCAGCCTCTACATCATTGTTTCAGATGTTGGGTGTTAAGCAGCCGCACAAAAGCATGGACATTGTTCATCGTGTTCTATGCCAGACCAGCAGGCGCTGTAATTCCCGCCAGAGACACATTAAGAACGGAGAAAATATGGACTATGCGCATAAACCTGCGCTCGGTATATACAAAACGAACATGGAACAATACAATTATTAATTTGTGTTAATGTTATTAATAAAAACACAATCGTTCAAAAGTTTGTTCATGTTTGCTGCTGTTACGTGACGTAGCAGTGTTTGACTAGGGCGACGTGGGCTGATGACGTCATCGTTTCAGAAAAATATACGGATTTGTGGTCCATATGAAAACGCAAAGGCAGTACTTCACCATCCACTCTGGGACCTGGCCATCGGTTTCACTCTCCCAAAAGCAAGCCGGATATCCAGGAATGAAACACACATGCTACAAAATGCATACTTTCACAGCAAAATGCATCTCCGCTGGGCCGGGGCATTGAGGTAGCATAAGGTAGTATGGTAAAGAAAATCAGCATTACAAAAAAATATATTAAAGAACATGAAATTCCCAGCAATAACTTCATAGTCAAAGATTTCGCGGGACAGCAATTAATTCAAGGTAGGCAGATCTTACACTGAACAGTGACATTTTCCCTTGACTTTCTTTAAAAATGAAATGATGTCAGTACATCCAGTGATTAAAGGCTGCTTTACCCGCTTATTTTCCAAGTATTCTGTTGCTGATTTCTTCTGAGCTTATCTGATATCCCTTCCTCTCCTCCGGCCAGAAAACCTCAAGAATCATTTAATGTATATAAAAACCGCAGGTTTATTAGGAAAAATATAAACGTTAAAAAGGAAACGAATCAATTACTGTGAACAACTTATTACCATTGTGTAAATAATATAATCATGTAATCCATAAAAAGTAACTGTAGTCTGATTACGAAAGTATTTTAAAAAGTAGTTTACTTTACTACAAGTACTTCTGAGATTTGGAATCTGATTACGTAATCCAGACAGCATGTAAAATCGCTACTACCCAGCCTCTGGTGGCCTTATACCATAAACACAAGTAAAAATGTAACACACACACACACTTTGCTATCCATGTGGGAACTTCCTCCATAGGTAATGGTTTTTCTACTGTACAAAACCATATATTCTATCACACACACCAAAATATATACACTCTAAACCTACTCCCCTTACAGGAACTTTAAGTATTTGTACATTCACCAAAATAAATAAATAAATAATAATACACAATAATAATAATAATAATAATAATTCTGTGATTTATGTTTGTTTCCATGGGAGAACCCCTAATTTTACCCTCAATTTCAAAAATGATAAATCATTCCAGCTGTTTTCTGTTCGTCAAAACAAATCACGTTAACATGTTGATTTATTTATCTTTTTATCTGAAGATGCTAAAGCAACAATGAAAACACCAAACTCATCCTCTGACTCCATGTTTAATGCAAAAAGAAAAGCTGTATTAATTTGTGTGTCATTTACCAACTGCATTGCCGCGATTACTGGGCCTTTACTGATGTATATAGTGTACAAAGCAGTCAAGACTCACAGAGAGTGGCTAAACTCCATGCCAAGCTTTCCAGCTGGCCCATGGCTGCTTGGAGTACCTTTTTTTCTCCAGAAAACTGGCATTTAAAAATTATAAAGCAATATAAGTACCACAGGTGACATAATGCAAACTATTGAAGCAAAGACAGTGATGGCCTCCCTATTCCCTCATGTGGTCTGTTTCCTCCTTGGTTTCCTTTGTTCAGTGGATACTGATTTTTGGAGAAAGAAAAAAAAAGTTTGACAGAAAAATATTACCTCACTGTGATAAAGGCAAATAAAATGGATCTATTTGGTATAAAAAAGGCCTACTGCAGCATTGAGACTGCAACATCACTGGTGAATCCTCAGATATTGGATAAATCAAGCTTCTGCATTTAGATTTTAAAACAAAGAACTTTTAAATTAAAAACTTCATGCACTAATCAACCAATTTCACATACCATTGATGACTGTGCTTCTTATAGTCTGATATTCATCTGAGTTTTGATGTAGCAAATGCACCGTCCTGGTGACGTGTGTTGAAGATTGCTGAGTTTGATGGAGTATTTCTTCAGATATTACCTCCTACTTGAGGGAAAGTTTCAATTTTTTCCTGTACTCTGGATCCTGTGTCACTGGTGAAGTACTGTGTGGAATAATATCAAATAATTTATTTTAGAGCAATTACGTGTTCCAGCTCACATCAATGTCTTGGAAGTTTAGTTGAAGAACACGAAGGACAATGAACCACCAATAAAAGCCTTCCCATTTAGAGTGACCTGCATACACGAAAACCATACAAATTTTACAGTAAATACACAATCTGGTATTTATAGAGTAAGATGGGGTACCAGGTTAGGAACAAATGTCCATATACTGATAAGCTTCTTAGCTACATTTACATGAGAGTTTAGCATGTTGAGGATAGTTATGCATCACCCAACAATCCATTATGTGTAGAAACAATTTTAGATGTAAGAGGCACAGAAATATAAATAGCAAAAATGGCCGCTCTACCTGGGAGCAAAAAGAAGCAACCGGGGCATCTGACTACAAGAACATAATAATTTATCTAAAGGCCAAGAATTAATCTACTTATAATTTTATTTTTTTTGGAGAAAAAAGAATTATTACTTAAACTAAACTGGTAGAAATTTTTGCATCTTAGCGATGTAACTTACTTTACTGAAGTGAATATTTTTTTATAATGACAAAATATAAAAGAAAGCATACAGAGATGGATACTTGAAAGAGCAGTACATTTCAACACTTACCCGAAAACACAAAAATAGAAAAAAGTTTTTATTTAGATAATAGCATACATACACTAATTTTACCCACTCCTCTGTAATAATTTTCTCTCAGACTGTTTCATCCTGAAGTGGAGGTAAGCTTAATGCCTCCAATTAACTCTCACTCACTCTTTACCACTTTAACATTTTCAAGCAACCTAATATTTTGCTGTAAGACATCGCCTTGGGTCTTTGGCCCCATTTTGAGGGGGCCATTTTTAACTTTACACTTCAGGAAAAAATTAAATAAAATGTAGTTTTTGTTCTCACCTTTGTTTATCAGCACAGCCAACACACAGATGAAGCAGCAACTGCAGAAACAGGAAAAGTTCCTTAAACTTCCTCAACAAATAGCATGATTAAAGCAACGTTATTTACAATACAAAACGTTAACTGTTTTTTTTTTTTTTTTTTTTTAGTTTTTTAAAAAGCTTGTAAAAATTTTATAATCATTCATTTTTAATGCATTTATGGCCCTTAAAAGTTTTCCCTTTTACATTTTTATTTGACAAACCAAACCCAGGAGGTCAAGTGCTCATAAGCATGCAAACATCAGACCTTCATTAAGTTTCTTCAACTACTTTTAGCTTGAATAGCATGATTCAAGCAACACCAGCATAATGTGTCTGATTCCCACATAACACACACTAAAGGTAAGGTAGGTTAGAGACACTCTACCATGTCAATAAATTCTGTATTGTTATAATTTGGCAGTAAATGTTCTTGAAGGAGACAGTCCTCACCCATTTTACCCTACTGGTAAGACCTTGATTTCACTGTAAAACTGGACAAATCAAACTACTATCAACTAAAACTAACTACACATGAAACACAAACATGAGAACAAAAGATCATGCAAAATGCTAATTGCTAACAGCTAAACCAAAATAATAGTTACGGCAGATAAAGCTGATAATCAGGATCATGATAATTCATGTTTAATAATGTATTCACAATGCTTAAAAGTTTTCCCTTTTTAATTTTAGATTAACTGAAACATTTGACAACCCAAACAGAGCAGGCCAAACACAAATCTGATCGACAAACTACATCAGACCTTCATTGTTGAGAAATACGTGTTTGTCCAAACAGTGTTTCATTCTGAAATCATCAAACGTACCTGTTCATGGTGCTGTCCCAATAACATCAATATGTTTTATTTGACTATATTGCTTATAAATATTTCTGAAATTAGAGTGAAATACTACTTTTTCAACTTCTGCTTCAATGGCCCATATGTCGTCCTACAGACGTCAAACGTCAACTGTACGTAAGTACGTATAAGTAAGACATGAGTGTCGTCAACAGTTACCAGGTGAAATTGTCAGAAATACACTCCAGATCTTTCTCATATTTACTTCATATTCAAAACTCCTGAGACACACATTGACTTTCACATGCTTTTCACATGTACTCTGACTCTTGATCTTCTACTTTATCTTCACCATTATCAATATCGAACTGTTTCTGATCAATATCAATGTTTCAGATCTCAGTTGTTTTGTCTCCAATCATCTGTCTGTCATATGTGGACTTTAGTTAATCAATAAAAGAAATGACAAAAACTTCTTTCTTCATTGGTTAAACTACAAAATATTGTGCAAAGTTCACTGAGCAGTAATTACATTTAATAAATAAAAATAGGCTACTCTTTTCCTACATCTGATGTGCCATTTGACCCTATAAGTGTAATGAACAGCAGTAAGAGTCTTGGCCCCACGAGCTGGCCCAAGGGGGCCTGACCTGGCCACTTTGTTACTTGCACCCCCTCACCTTGCTGATTTCTACCGAGAGCCCCCACCCCACCTGGAACATGGTTTCTATCGAGGCTCACCAGTTTGTGTGGGCTGGCGTGGACTGAGCAATAAATTAAATCAGTAAAATTACTTGTACTTACACGAGTATGCGATTGAAGCATCCTTTGTAAAATCTTCTAATAGAATGTTGTGCATCAAGTAAAAACTTTCTCTGAATAATGCCTTATATATTCCCACTGTCATTGTGTCTCAATACACTGTCATGCCTTGACTTTACTGTAAGAGCAGGAGAAAAAGACAGAATTTCCAGAGACATTCTCATTATGACCTACAGAGGAAAAAGTGAAAGAAAGAGAGAGAATTGAAAACAACGGAATATAGTCTGGATTTTCCATGAATTGCTGTTCAGATTTTGCTTGATATTAACACAAACAGATAGAAAACAGTTATTCTCTACTGAAGAGACTAGATGGATATAGATACCTGCATTAAGGTTTTTGGTTGTCATATCTGGGCTCAATCCAGAAAGATCTGTCTCATAGTTCCTCTCTCTCTCGTCTTCATCCTGACAGACTGAACAAGTGCTGTGAAGAGACTGTAACATTCCCTGGCAACCTGATGGGCGGAGAGACTTTGACTTGTTACTTGTCAGACCTGATGAGCGAATAAATGTCAAGTAAGTGGGCAGAACAAGTGTTTAGTAAGAAACAAACCACAGTGGTTCCTGTTCCCAGAGTCTCTAAAATGAACAAAAAATAATAATAGTATACACACAGACAGACAAACATATTGATGTTGGTATACATGGATATTTAAACACTTAAGTTTTATGAATTATGTCTGACACATATCTGATGTCATTTTGACTTTGTTATCATCAAGAGAATGACATGAATGCAAATTTTCCAATTCTACCATCATTCATGAACCACAGAGAAACTGAAACACACAGAGAAAAAAAAACAAACAAACAAACAAACTAACAAAACACTGTACAGTACATTGCCTCTAATAAGCATATCAGCATATCTGAATAACCTGAATGCAAATGCAGAGTGTCTACAGCATTGTTGTATTACATTACATTAAATGGAGCAAATGCCTTAGGCATCTATTCTGGATAGATATTTCTATTCTGGAGGATATTTCTTTGTTAAAAAGACTTCTTTGTGAGGCTTCAAAAACTTTGCAAGTCATTTTTGGATTCAGTGATTCAGAGCATGCATCATTTAGTTGCTGTGAGACTCAAAGGTAATATTTACTCCAGGTCTGATGGGAGGAGAAACGAGTAGCTGTCAGACTAGATGAGCTGGCCAGTGGCCAAGTACAGTGTGTTTTCTGATTTTGTTTCAAATTGCCAGAAAATCATTCTGACCTGTGGAGAAACTAAATGAGAAATAAAGTAAAAGTATCAGCGTGTAAGTGATGTAAATGTACAGTTTTTATTTTTATAGATTATATGAAGATTAAGATAATGTTCAATTGTATTTTATTTCCATTTTATTTCCATTTTGCAACATTAATAGCCATAATGGTGACTATTCAAATTAAACTATTCTTTTCAATAAAACATTCTCATTAAAAACTTTTGTAGACATATGGTGTACAATAAGTGTGTGTCTTTTTTCTTTTTTTCTGTTGTTGTTGTTGTTGTTCCTGTTTCCAGTTATTCTGTTTTTAACAGGATTGTTAAGGCTGAGATGACTCGATATATCAGGAATGGGCAAACTCTGTCCTGGAGGGCCACTGTCATGCAGAGTTTAACTCCAACCCTGATAAAACTCACCTGCCTGTAGCCTTCAGTAATTCTGAAGACCTTGATTAGCTTTTTCATGTGTGTTTAATTAGGGTTAATTAAGGTGCAGGCAGTCGTTCCGTCACAACAGCAAATTTAGTTTCATTCACTCACCTAATGCAAACATCCAGTGATCTCTGCACTGGCATCAGGTGAAACTGGAAGTGTTTATGCACTTGATAGAAGTAAAATCTAACATGGGATACATATGCAAACAGTCCATTAGAAATGTGTGTACCTTAAAAAAAAAAAAAAAATCATGCAAGTATCTATTACAGCATCTTGTACAAGACTTAAATGTTGTAATTGTTATTAAGACATATTGCCTTTGTTACTTAATGCCTTGAGTAAGTGTAGGAGAAGTGAGCCTTTAATATGAAAACATTTATTTTTTAGCAAACAATCCATAGAATACAGAGAACAAACCATTTATCCATTCTTGGAAATGTGTCAAGTTTAAGATGCTTAATGGCATAAGTAAGGTTGTTTTTTTTTTTTTCTTCAAACAGAAACCGATCACACATGCATATCTATTCCACTAATGTCACAACTAGGCAGCAAATTAAAAAAGTGTGTAACACAAAAGAGGAACTATGACTAGTGGAAAGTTGCACAAAATTTCAACATAGCTTTGTAGAAGAGATAATAGTAACCTTGAGACTTTAGTTTAAGGCATTAAGATGCACTTTACAATTCACAGTCTGACTTCAAAAGCATCTCAACTGTTATTCAAAATGAACTTTTAAACTGTGTATTTGACATCTGTAAGAACGATGTTTGCCTTGTTGAGATACTGACTTGATCAAATGGGTTTTTAAGAAAAAAATGATGACGTTAAAGATGTCAATGAAGATGTTTATTGCTGCATAGCAGTGACAAAGTACGAGTTGCACCTTGGGTTCAACAGAGTCGGAATGAGTCGGAACCCAGAACATCCTAAGTTCAAGCATTTTATACATTTTCAGTTTACTGCCCTTCATGTAAATGAAGTTGCTCCTGTTGTAACAGCTGTAGTCTGTATGTTAATTAAGTTACACCCCTTTGTCTGAAGTTGTTCTCAGTGTCCCACACCTATCCCATTCTACAATTGGTCACCATTTGCTCAGGATGTGATCATCCCAAATGGTCTACAAACAACATAACTGTTGACTTTCTTCTTCTCTATAATAATTAAGCCATTTTGGGATATGAGCATGATCTAACATATTGTGGAGTGGAAGCTGGGTTGAGGCAGATTATAATTTCTTATAGGTTTATGAATGTTTTAACACCACAGACATTAAGATTTCATCTTAACAATTTATTGGGTCTATTGGGTTTATTGGGAAAATAAAGCTCATCCTCATTCTGTAAAGGTGTGAGTGTATGTTGCTTTAAGACCCATATTTGTAGTTTTTCCAAGCCCTGCATTTAGTTTGAATGTGGGAGAGGCAAGTGCATACAGTGCCATTTTATTTAGTGCTACAAAAATATAGATTCATCAATTAACAGTAACCTGTGGTTTAC
>NW_024879397.1:47760-47937 GCF_018340385.1 Cyprinus carpio | reverse complement strand
GATGGCCATTATTTTAAGAATAAGTTCAATGTGTAATAGGCTTACAGGAAAAGTTTAAACATAAACCTTTAAGATTTCAATAAAAGAAACTCAAAAAGATGGCTCAAAATAACTGAAAATTGGAAAACTAAATGCAGTTCAGTAACCAAACTGCATTAATTTTTGCATTTAAATTTA
>NW_024879397.1:28767-46832 GCF_018340385.1 Cyprinus carpio | reverse complement strand
AATCATGACTAAAGCAGTTTATCTCAGAGAGTTCCAGTGTTCCCCAGCCTGAAATTCTGGATGTCTCGGTTTTCTTCTGTGCCCAGTCCCTTCCTCCTCTGCTGATCCTGGTCAGTCTCAGTTCTCCACTATCAACTGCAAGTCTCCTATGCTGATGCTCCCACTACCTCTCACTCCCACTTCCTGTTCCTGTTCCCACGCCTGTTCCATGTCGGCAAAAATGACCAAACTTGAATTGTATGTCTGACTTGTGTGACCCCATTAAGTCTGTTGGTTTAAACCCACCTGCACTGCCCAGTCCTCCAGCCCTGCCTGCACTGCCTCTCTTCAGTCCTTCAGCTAATGTTGATCTGCCTCAGTCTGAGTTTGCACCAGCCCAGCCCAGGATGGTCGACCCAATAGCTCCACCTAGGACCTCAGTGCACATCACTCCTCCTAGGTCTGTCAAGCAGTCAGTTCGACTTGGTCAGTCATCTACCTGGGTACAGAAGCCAAGTCTCCCCTAAGACTCCTTCTTCCCTCGTCTCTGCTGTAGGCCTGCTCCTGGTCCTGGTGGTGTGCCGTTTTCCGGAGCTAAAGAGTGACAAGCACTTGAGCTCCAATTGCCAACAAAATACAGACATTTGATGCCGTTTCACTTACCGTCTGCAGTTCTGGATCGTGGTTTTGTTGTTTTATAGATTGGACCGTTTCATCCTTCAGTATCATACTTTGTTATAAAACAGTGTGAAACTGGGCCTTGTTTATAAAACTTTGAATCACTGATGATTAAACGTTTTGAGCAGTGTAGAGTAGCGCTTGTTGTTTGTCGTTTCTCTGATCACGAATGCAGACATGGTTTTATGTTTACGCGGCGCTATGCAACGAAGCGCGTAAAAAGACAGTATAAGTCTTTATAATCAGTAATTATGTCCCCACTGGATGCAACAAATGCCTCGTTTGTAATGGGTTTTATTGGTTTTGTCTCACCGTGCCGGGAGACAGCATCACAGTATGGTAAGGGGCGTAACATTTCCATCACAGGCTTGAAGCATTCAGCCAATCACAATGCACTGAACAGCTGGCCAATCAGAGCACACCTCACTTTTTGCAGAGCGGTAGGCTTTGCCAAAAATCAGCCAGCGTTTCAGAAAGAAGCGGGAGGCAAGAGGAGCAACAATAATGTACAGTATGGCTGGGAAAATAATGTGACTTTTAGACCTTCCGACCACATGGGCATTTTCATTACACCAAAATACACAAAATAATGTTCTTTTTGCTTAGCAATCCATATGACCCGTTTAAAAAGGGATCATCATATCTTGGTATGACTTTCCTGCAGATTGCTAGGACTTTCCTCACAAGTCCACACAAAAGATCCAGCAGAATCAGAAAAATCAGGATCAAGAGAAGAAAGGGGAGGGTGCGACCATCTAGGGGCAAGGTCTGATTACACAACAAGCTCTAATGCGGGTTTGGTATTAGAGGTGGGAGAGGGCTGCAGTTTTATTGGGCTTGTTTTGGGGTCTTGGTATTTTTATACATTTTATATAGTTTAGACTGAATGATACTGTTACTGTTACAGTGAATCTACAGTACAACTTACATTGTTCTCATGCTATATTTCTTTAATATAAATGTCATTTGTTTTTACATTTTAAGTTTGTCTCATGTGTCACTGTAAATCTCAGAGATTTGGTTCAGGTTTATCCAGTAGAGGGTGCCACACAACAGAGAGTCAAATATGCAAACAACTCAAAAATTACTGTTTCTATATTAGAGCAGGTACCATAAATGTTTTCAGTTTTCAGCATAAACATCACTATATTTTGTTTTTGCTTAAGAACAATTTGATTGGCTAATTACTTAATTCAAGTAGTATGCTCTCTGAAAACAAGGCTTAGCATCTTCAACAATTTTTTTTCTCAAGTGAATTTATCTTGTTTTAAGGATATTTAGACACTTTTACTTAAAAAAAAAGGCATACTGTATGTTTGACATTCAAGGGCAAAGATCACATTTGGGACTTGCACAGAATAATATTTCTTTAGATGTAAACGTGATTTTGCCAAGTAGGATGTGATTCCTGGAAACTCCTGTTGGATAAACATTAGTTGTCCCTACAACAGATTTCAAGATTAGATTTCAGGTAATGTTAGTTGTTCGGTTAAGGGCACCCTACTGGCAATGAGAAGTCCACGAACACTTTTTTATGTTCTACATTTCATATATTTTATAACAGATATCCACATTAAAAATACAACATAACAGACAACTATCATAGATATAATATATATATAACCTAACACGAAAAGCTCCTCTTTTTTTCCCGCATTGTGTAGATGACCAGGGCGCTGATTTCTTCCGAGGGTAACGCATATATTATATATATATTTTTATTGGTCACCAAATACTCGTGAGAGCCGAAACAAATGTGTCACATGTTTGAAACTCAACAAATGGTAAATACATAGGCTATGAGCTGCTCACAAATGAAACAGAGAACAAAACCCGCATTGATAAGTGATTAAGAGCCCTGCACGGGCCCTTAAATATAGGCCCTAAATCCCAAGTCTTTTTCCTCCTTTTTCCCCCTTTAACCTAGTTTTATATTTGTGTGCACTCACAATATCAACACGACTTGTGCTTTAATACATAAATAACACAAACGCAGTCTTCTGTCTCTGACCAGAGCGCTTTCACAATGATGAACCTAAATCATTATTTTATTATTATAGATATGATATAGCAAGAGAGAGAGGAGAGAGAGAGAGAGAGGATGAGTAAGCCTAGTTGAGAGAGCAGCGCTTTAAAAGGTTACTACTTTAAAACAAATCAGTCAAATTGAAAATAGAAACTCTTTTCATTATGTAATCTGTGCATTTCTCTCTAAAGGCACAATCCAATGGGTAATGCATATTTTTTTGTTTATCACCTAATTGATGATGTCTAAAATATAAAAAAAGGAAAAAGCCTAAAACAACCAATTATGATTTGGCATTTTTATTTTTATAATTCTGTAGCCTACAAGCCAAAAAGGTAAAACCACACAATTAATATAAATGTTAATTCCTGTAACACCTTGTCCTATAATTGTAATATCTTCTTATATTTGTGATTTTTTTATTTTTACAATACTTTATCCATGTGCAGCATAATGCTTTACAAACCACTTTAAACATTACTTTTATTATTATTGCATTCCAATGCCTTTAACAGTAATATCTTCAACTAAATTTATGGTTGTTGTATGGTCTTGTCATGTCTTGTCATGTTTAGTCCTGTTCGTGTTTTCTTTATCTCTTTACCTCTGTCGTCCCTCTGCCTGGTCTTTTATAGTTACTTCTCTTTCCCAGCTGTTCTCCTCTGTATCTGACTACCCCTCGTTTTTCTCTCTTCCCACCGTTCCTTTCCCCTCTTGATTACTCCCCGTATTTCTCCCGCTGTTTTCGCTCATCCTTTGTCAGATTCCTTGTTTGAGTTTTTCCCCTTTCCCCTCGCACGAAGCGACAACTTAGCCCTGTCATCCCTCTCCGCTCTAGAGTCCCGTCCTGTCTTGTCCGGTTTGGGACCTGCCTGTACCTTGCCTGGTAACCTGTTTATCGCCTTCACATTTGTATTATGTCCAGTTTTGCATGATGCCGAGAGAGAACCATCCATCCCTGTCTGCCCGCTACCCGCGTCCGCTTTGAGAGACCTGCGGTCGGTCTATCCAGTCTTCTGTCGAGTTCCAGGGAGCGATGTTAGGCAGGCATGAGGGGGAGTTGTCTGCCGCTCGACATGCCGTGGAAACCCTGGCTGCCCAAGTCTCCGATCTCTCAAGATAGTTACAACATCTTCGCCTCGATCCACCGGTCGCCTCCAGGGCTCCTGAATCTCCCAAACTCCGTATAAATAACCAACCGTGCTATGCTGGTGATCTCATGGAATGTGTGTCGTTTATCATTCATTGTTGTTTTTTTTTTTATCTAAAGCCCACCACTTATTATATGATGAGAGCTGTGTTTGCCTACGTTATATATCTCCTCACTGGACAGGCCCAGGAGTGGGGAACGGCAGTCTGGGAGGCGGAGGCTGAGTGTACTAACCAGTATCAGGACTTTAAGGAGGAGATGATACGGGTTTTTGGCCGCTCTGTTTTTGGAGAGGAGGCTTCCCGGGTCTTGTCATCTTTGTGTCAGGGAAAGCTATCCGTTACAGATTACTCCATTGAGTTTCGGACTCTTGCCACCTCCTGCGACTGGAACCAGCCAGCTCTACTCGCTTGTTTTCTGCGCAGAGGTAAAGGATGAGATTCTTTCCCGAGAAGTTCCTTCCAGTGTGGACTCTTTGATTGAACTCGCTATCTGCATAGAAAGATGGTTCGATCTTCGTCGCAGAGGTTGTGGAAGGGAGCCCGCGTTCACCGTGGCTCCCCTCGCCATTTCTCTACCATCCTCTTCCGCCGGCTCGGTCTCAGAGCCCATGCAGCTGGGGGGCATCCACATTTCGGCTAAAGAGAAGGAGCGGAGAATAACCAACCGCCTCTGTCTGTATTGTGGTTCTGCTGCTCATTTTGTTTCACTCCTGTAGTTTTAGGCCACCGCTGGCTAGTTCAACATAATCCCTCTATTAATTGGTCTAAGAATACTATCCTCTCTTGGAATGTCTCTTGTCACGTGGAATGTTTAATGTCTGCTGTCCCCCCCGTTTCCTCTGTCTCTTTTCCACAGGAGGAGCCTAGTGATTTGACCTGCGGGCGGTGTTCAGTCGGTCCCGGGCTAGTTCTCTCCCTCCACACCGTTCGTATGATTGTAGTATAGATCTTCTTCCGGGAACCACTCCCCCCCGGCGAAGACTATACTCGTTGTCAACTCCCGAACGTAAGGCTCTCGAGGATTATTTATCGGAAGCTCTCGCTGCCGGTACCATAGTCCCCTCCTCCTCTCACGCCTGAGCGGGTTTTTTTCTTTGTTCAAAAGAAAGACGGGTCCTTACGTCCCTGCATAGATTATCGTGGGCTGAATGACCTAACAGTTAAGAATCATTACACGTTACCTCTTATGTCATCAGCCTTCGAAATCTTGCAGGAGGCCAAGTTTTTCACTAAATTGGACCTTCGTAACGCTTACCATCTCGTGCACATCAGGGAGGGGGATGAGTGGAAGACGGCGTTTAACACTCCTTTAGGGCTTTTTGAATATCGGGTCCTTCCTTTTGGTCTCGTAAACGCGCCAGCTGTTTTTCAGGCACTGATAAATGATGTCCTAGTGATATTCAGGGAATCTTTGTTTTTGCTTACCTTTGGCGATATCTTGGTTTTTCCACCCGTCACTCCCAGATTCATGTTCAGTATATCCGAAGCATCCTCAAGCGCCTTTTAGAGAACTGCCTTCGTAAAAAGGCTGAAAAGTGCACTTTTCATGCCTCCTCCGTCACTTTCCTTGGTCTAGTTATCTCTGCAGAGGGCATTGGGATGGATCCGCTGCGATCCAATCTGCCATTGATTGGCCCGTTCCTAAGTCACGAGTCAAGCTTCAGCACTTTCTCGGCTTCGCTAATTTCTATCGACGCTTCATCCGTAATTTTAGTCACGTGGCCACCCCCCTTACTGCCCTTGCATCTGTCAAGACGTGCTTTAGATGGTCCAATTCCGCCCAAGGGGCTTTTGATCTCCTTAAGAATCGCTTTACATCCGCGCCCATCCTTGTTACACCTGACGTTTCTAGACAGTTCGTAGTCGAGGTTGACGCGTCAGAAATGGGCGTGGGAGCCATTCTTTCTCAACGCTCTCTCTCTGACAACAAGATCCACCCGTGCACGTTTTTCTTTCATCGCCTATCGCCGTCTGAACGTAATTATGATGTGGGAAACCGCGAACTGCTCGCCATCCGCCTAGCCCTAGGCGAGTTGAACACCAAGCCTGATGCTTTATCTCATCTGTTTAATTCTTCAGAAGTCTCTAAGGACCCCTGAGGGAATGGTCCCTGAGGGGCGTGTCGTCGGATTGACTGTCTGGGGAATTGAGAGGCAGGTTAAACGAGCGCTGCTCGAGGAACCTTCTTTTCGTTCCCGCTCCGACTCGTCTGGCCATTCTCCAGTGGGCCCACTCTTCCAAATTTGCAGGCCATCCCGGCGTTCGGGGTATGCTTGCTTCCGTCCATCAGCGCTTTTGGTGGCCCACTCGGGAACGTGACACACGCCGTTTCGTGGCGGCTTGCTCCGTCTGCGTGCAGACTAAACCTGGGAACTCCCCTCCTGCCGGACTTCTCAGACCACTTCCTATCCCTTCTCGACCGTGGTCACACATCGCCTTAGATTTTATTACCGGGCTTCCCCCTTCGGCGGGTAAGACAGTTATTCTCACGGTTATTGATCGGTTCTTCTACAGGGCGCCTATTTTATTCCCTCGCTAAACTCCCTCCTCGCCAAAGAGACGGCTCAGATAACTGGCTCAAAATGTTTTCAGAATTCATGGCCTTCCATCGGACATCGCTTTGATAGAGGTCCGCAGTTCACGCCTCAATTTTGGAAAGAATTTTGTCGCTTTTGATTGGGCCATCCGCCAGTATCTCATCCGGCTTTCTCACCTCAGTCTACCGTCGGCTTTTTAACGGGCCAAACCAGACTGTTGGTCGATTTTACGCAGTCTTCCGGAACCCGCGTCTCTGGTTTTCAGCAGCTTCCCCTGAGCTGAATACGCCATAACTTCGCCTCTTTCGCCGGGCGCATTTCCTTCGTCGGCGACCAGTCTGTCCCCTTTTCAAGGTAGCCTGGTGTACCAGCCTCCGCTGTTCTCGTCTCAGTTCTTCGGTTTATGCTTTTGTCCAACGCTGTGAGCGCACCTGGAAGAGTGTCAGGTCTGCTCTTTGCCGTTATAGGAAACGGACTATTAGAGCTGCTAACAAGCGTAGAACTAAGAGCCCTAGATATGTTCGCGGTCAGAAAGTATGGCTTTCCACCCTTAATCTCCCCCTTAAGTCTGCTTCTCGTAAGTTGACCCTGCGCTTCATTGGTCCTTTCTGTATTTCGCAGATCATTATTCCTGTCGCGGTGCAACTTCTTCTACTGGACATGCGTCCCCGGGGTCGTTGTCATCAGTACCTGGTGGATTGGGAGGGGTACGGACCCGAGGAGAGAAGTTGGGTTCCCTCCCGGGATGTGCTGGACCGCTCGCTGATCGATGATTTCCTCAGTAGCCACCAGGTTTCCACCTCGGGAGGGCCAGGGGGCGCTCGTTGAGGGGGGAGGTACTGTTATGTCTTGTCATGTCTGGTCATGTCTTGTTCCTGTTCTTTCTCTTTACTCTGTCTCCCTCTGCTGGTCTTTTTAGGTTACTTTCTCTTTCCCCAGCTGTTCTTCATCTTATCTGACTACCTCATTTACTCTTTTCCCACCTGTTCCCTTTTCCCCTCTGATTACTCCCCTATTTCTCCCTCTGTTTTCGCTGCCTCTTTTGTCAGATTCTCGTTTGAGTTTTTCTCGCAAGAAGCAGACAACTATCCTGTCAGTCTCTGCTCTAGTCCCGTCCTGCCTGGTAACCCTTCCTGTTCTCTGTTTATCGCCTTCACATTTGTATTCTGTCCAGTTTTGCCTGATGCCGAGAGAGAACCATCCATCCTTGTCTGCCCGCTATGCTTTGAGAGACCTGCGGTCGGTCGCCGCTATCACTACAGACCCAGACTGCTGCCAAAGGGGCCTTTTCAAGTCACCTGCAGTCATTTCTGTTTTGTTTTCTATCACCCTCTCTGCGAGTTGCTAAGTTGCCTTTTCTCTCTCTGAAGAACATTTGAGTTCCACATTGTTGATTACCGTAGTTTACATTAAAGACTCTATTTTTGTTCAGTCGCATTTGGGTCCTCTCTTACCTTGTTAACATTTTTTTTTATTGATTTTTAAACATTGTCATGAATTCATTGTATTCCCATTTGTAAAATAGCCAACAAATTAATTGTTGTAGACTAACCCGATCTCATGAAAGTGCGTTTTGCATGATTTTCTGCTTCTATTTGGTAATGTATTTATATACAGAAATCTGACTTTAAGTATACAAAAGACCGGTAAATTTATAGTGTAATGGCATGGGTGGTCCAGTCAACAGGATACATCGGACTACCTAAGTCTATAACTGCTGGGGAAATGTTTGCAAGGCAAATCTAAGGTCGAATACCGGCTGGATGGCACCATGGGTGGACTGCAGCCCGTGCTGGCTACAGCCAGCCTTACCGGGATTTATCCCCACTGTCTTTCTTTCACTATCTCTTCTCTTCTGATAGTTTTTCAGTCTAATCGTTCTCTATGTGCAGTAAAGAAAGCTTTGAGAATCTGTCCTGTGCCGCTGAAGACCAGAGCAAGATTCTCCTCATGACTGAGAAACTTGTTTCTAATGTAGCCGAACCAGGGGCAGTGTGAGTACAAACTACAGTAGTCCGAAAAAGTTTGGATATTTTTCTTTTGTAGCCTACTTCATCTTTAAGTTTCTCAAGAGAAATTTCTAATGTAGCCGAATTCACAAGATCCACTTCAGCTGTGCAAGCCGGGGTGATCTTAAGGCTTGTCAGTACATGCTTAAACTGAATACTGCATCACACTCCACACTGAAGGCCATCACTTCAAATCCCATCGCTTCAGTTCAGCCAGAAATGACTCAGTCCACCACGTTTTATTTAGCGGGTTTATAAACAAAACAATGAATATCTGTTAACTTGCTATAGCGGGAAAGATAACAAAAAGAGAGTCCTCTCATGTCATCTCAAGTTGAGAACCAATCGCAACTCGCGAAGATATGGGGCTTAAATAATTAATTTAGCCCGAAACGTATTTATTCTAACCACTAAAATAATAAGATAATACAAATAAAATGAGAAAATGTTAATTCTTTAATTTTTATATTTTATTCATTGCTCAGACAAAATTATTATTGGCTCTCATCTGGGGGGGCAGTGCCCCCCCGAAAAACTCCACCTTTGATCTGAATGACTTAGAGCCAAATAGTGATGGGCCTCCAGTGGGCACAGGAGCATCAGAACTGAACTATGTGCTCACAACAAAAGATAAAACAAAACATAGAGCATTAGCTTCTGGATCAAGTGTGTCAGGATCCAGATACCACCCTTTAAACACACACAACACACTACATGAGTGTCCTGAATAGATGAGAATTTTAGAATTTTAGACATAATCTGAGAAATATACCAAATATTTGAGAAATATCAAATATGTTACCTTAATGAACTGATGATGGTGAGGGGGAATCAGGTGTTGAGAACAGAGCAGATTTGACTTTGACTTCCTCTTGATGTGGGAAGTTTTTTTTTGTTTTTTCGTCTTCATGTCTTTGCTTTAGAGCTGCAGTAGATTCATCTTATTGTGTTTTTGGGGGGAAGGATTTTTTGTTGTGGTGTGTTTTAACACAAAAACAAGATGAAGATCATTCAGCTTCAGCTCTGTGAGTTTTTACATGATATCATTATATTTACATGCTTTATAACTATTAAAATTAGTTTTATGCGTGACATGGGGTTATTTATTTTTTATCTTTCAGGTATTAATCTCAGTTTCTAGCTGCATCAGATCTATTAACTGATCTGGGATCAAATGTGGATCACAAACTGTGATCTTGATGAAAAATGAGGCTTTATTGATTTTTACAGAAAAAACACCCAAATCTTCCAAACAATCATTCTTAACACCAAAAAAAACACCTTTTTATCACAATAAAAACATTCAGAAATAAATACTTAGTGCAGTTTCTTAAACATTGTCTTGTTATTAATAATGTGATCAAGCTGATGAATTAGTAGTTTATTTTGTAACAAAAACAGTCCACTGAAGGCGAAAGCGTAGATGAACCCAAGTGCAGTTTATTTACAAAGGTGTAATCCAAAAAAATCCAAAACAATAAACAAAGACTCTGACTAGAACAGACCTTGACGGGCTAAGCAGAACAGACTTGACGTGGCATGAAATAGCATCAGGGACTCACCGACAGCAGGTTGCAACATTGTTAATACACCACTCAAGCACAACAATGGCAAAACATGACTACTTATACAAACAATGAGGGTCAGCATGACAAGAACAAACCAATCGGAATATGACACAAGGAACAAGAGGAACCAATAGCAAGACAAGAAGAGGGGCAAGGAAGAAGCATGACACAAACAGCATAACATCCAAACTAAGCAAAATAAGACATGAAAACAAGAACATGAAACAAAACCTCAAAACAGACATTACATATCCCCCCCTCTAAGGGCGGCTCCAGACGCCCAAACAGAACCCAAAAAGTCCAGGAGGGTGGTGGAGTGGAGGAGGAACAGACCATGGAGCAAAGGGGGACCTGGGCCGTGGAGCAGATACGGAGCAATATGGAGCCATGGTGGAGCAGGCGTGCAGGCCTAGTGAGGATCGTGAGTGGCACTGGCAGAGCAGGAAGCCATAAGGTGGAGCAGAGACATGGACAGACAACTGGTATCTGTGGCAGAACAGGCAGAGAGTTTTTGAATGGCCTCCATGGCCGCATGGACAGGGCAGACAGTGAGGCCCATGAACCGTACCGTGGCGGGCTGCGGACAGGACAGACAGTGAGTTCCAATGAATGGCCTCCCAAGTGGCAGGACAGACACAGCTCCGGGTGGATGGCCCCCTTGGCCGAGACAGGACAGGCAGAGAGCTTGTGGACGGCCTCCCTTGGCCGCGGACAGGGCAGGCAGAGAGCCTGTGGACGGCCTCCTTTGGCCGTGGGACAGTGACAGGGGGCAGAGAGTTTCCGAAGGTGGGCGCCCACCACCTCGGAGGTTCTGCAGTGGAAGCCGCCTTCACTGGAGGTGCTGCAGTGGACTGCCGCTGCCTCCTGGGGGGCACCTCGGAGTGAATTCAGGGCCAGGAGAAGCCTCAGTGAGCAGACTTGTGGTCCGGGAAACCCTGGATGCAGTGTGCAGCCCCACATGCTCAAAATGGCTACACTGCCCATTACTGGAAGTACTGAGGCCAAGTGGTGGTCTCAGTGATCTAGGCTCTGGAGTGGCGGCTATGCCGGATGAGGCTCTGGAGTGGGCGCCATGCCAGGATGATCAGCCTAGATGATCAGCTGCTACTTGACGCAGGCTCTGGATGATCAGCTGGCGACGCGGATCTAGGCTCTGGATGATCAGCTGTGACGGACGCAGGCTCTGATGATCAGCTATGCGACGGACGATGTTTCTAGAAGGGCAGCCATTTTCTCCGAAGAGACTCTTGAGCGGGTGCAGCCATTTTGGCGACGGAGTTTTGAATAGCGGGCCACGCTTGTGGAGAATCTCTTGAGAAACTGCCATGATATGAGTAGGCTCTGGCTTAGCAGGCATGACGCGGAACAGGTGCTGGCTTGGCAGGCATGACGTGAGCAAACCCTGGGGTAGCAGACATGATGTGTGAGATTAACTTTGAGGAAGTAAGCTAGGTTCCTCCCTCCACAACACCCACAGTAAAAAGTAGATCCACTCATGCACAAGGCAAAGTCTATATACTGGGTTCCAGTGACTAAATGAATCTTTCCCCAGGGGCAACTGAGAACGAATGGGTTCCTTTTTGGGTTCAATCAAAAAATGTCCCTTAAGGGCCACATCATTAAAGTCCACCTGGTAGCACACAGGTCACAAAATTCCCCAACATAGTCCTCAATGGCCTGATTTACCTTGATCGTAAGGCAGAGGAGGTGGAAACTGCTGGGTTCTTGGGTTGCAGCTGTGTATTCTGTAACGATCAGTCCACTGAAGGCGAAAGTGTAGATGAACCCAAGCGCAGTTTATTTACAAAGGTGTAATCCAAAATCCAAAAACAATAAAAACAAAGACTTGGATCTAGGAATAGGACTTGACGGAAGGCATACAACAGACTTGATCGGGTGGCATGAAATAGACTAGACTCACTTCAATCCCATGCAGGTTGCAAACATCAATGCTTAATACACCTACCAAGCACAATCTTCTTTCTTCTTTTCAATGTTTTAACGGCGGTTAAGTATCCAGCATACCACTTGGTGCATTACTGCCACCCCTCCGTCTCGGAGTGTGGATCAGGACAACAGGTCTGGCCAAACTAATCCACCCCATCCCTCCTACTCCCATATAAATCCCATATCTATCCACACCCTTCACCATTATTCTACTCTATACTAATAATAATAATACACAAAAAAAAAATTATATATATATATATAATGATAATTACAATAATAGCACAGTTATACCCTTCCTCACAACTCCTATGACTCTTCACACTCTATTATAAACTCCCTCAGGACCCTTAAGAAAACCCATAAGAATTCTAGTCTGGAGCCTCTATGCTGCGTGCTCATAGCCCTTTTAATGTTAAGTGCCCTGAACTCCCATCTCTCTCAACTTATTCCTCATAAGCCTTCCCTCTGAACATCATACCTGCTGCACCTCAAGACCACATGCTCCACTTGACTCCTCTCTTCCTTGCACACCTTACAATAACTTCTGTACAAGTGCTTTCCTATTAACTTGGAGTGTTTCGGTTTAATAAAAAAATGTCCTAATCTTAACTCTAGAGATAACTGTTTCCTCTCCTCTCTGCTATTTCCACTTCCCAACTCACTGCATAATTTACATTCCTCCTGGATTTGATATATACCTCGCCTTCCTCTTTTCCCCTCTCTCTATCCCACCTCTCTTGCTACATATTTGATTTTACTGCCTTCCACATCACACTTTTAACCCTCCTGCTTTTCTTGGCTGATACTTTCGACTTTGCATTTCTATATTTCCATTTGATAATGCTGTCTCATTTAATTCCATCTGCCAGTCTATTTTCCCCTTATCCCTACATGTCCTGGTACCCTATACAAACTGTATCTGGCTCTCCTTGATTAAATATTCTTGTAACTGACTGATCAGACTTCATACAGTATACAAGTCTTGGCCGACTTTTGAATAAAATGGACCTTATACTCTACATAACACTGATCTATGAATCTGAACAAACTAATACTTTTATGCTGCCCTGTCTTTTCCACCCACCGTATAGCCGGTATTTTCATTTACGCCAGCATTTCCACTGTATAAACCCCTAACATATTAGAGGTTCTTTCTATTAATTCCAGCCTCCTTTACTTGGAACTACCTTACACTCGCTAATCCTGTTACTTCTGCCTCTGGTTCCTTAGCTACCATCTGTATAAACTCGCGGTAATTCACATTTTTCTTCTATCCGACTGTTGAACACCATTTTTTAGATTTATTACGATCTGGAAGCACAAATGGCAAAAAAAACATGATCATTTATACAAACAATGAGGGTCACATGATGTAAGAACAAAACTAATCGGAACATCCAACAAGGAACAAGAGGAACCAATAGCAAGATGCCAAGAAGAGGGCAAGGGAAGCATGATACAAACAGCATAAATCAAACTCACAAAATAAACATCGATATGTTAACAAGAACATGAAACAAAACCTCCCCAAACAGACATTACATTATTACTGTATGAACACACACACACCTCCATAACTCACAGCAACAGCAGCACCAGAATATACTTTACTGGTGAGTTAATTTAATCCTGTAGTAATTTTAAAACATTCTGAAAAATCAGTGATAGATTTGTTATTTTTACATGTAAAATATAAGGCCTCTCATTGGACACTCCACACAGAGATAAATAAGTTATCAGCATTTAATTCTTCTGTTTGCACAAACCTACATCATTCCATACTGTGCTCCAGTAAAAAGACTGACAGTAATATAGACTGTGGATAATTTCTTTACAGAAGCAGCCTTCAATAGCAACTGAGTGTCACAATAAGACACACAATGGAGTCTATTAATGTGAATCAGATACAATGGGAGTCTATTTTCATCAAGCATCTGCTCGGACTTCTGATCATTCTGCTGATCGGTGAGTTATTCCTTCTCAAATTAAATTAGCTCATTAAAAAAACACTAGTGGTAAAGCGCGGTCGGTGCTGTCTGTGAAGATATCAGCTTCTGCAGTAAGGAGGTGAAGATATTTTTATATATATATATATATATATATATATATATATATATATATATACATATACAAACCCGATTCAAAAAAACTGTGGACACTTGGTGGCCAAAATGGTGGAAGTAAAAAAGGAAACGAATAGTTTATAATCTCATAAACTTTATATTTTATCTCACAATAGAATATAGATAAAATATTAAATGTTGAAAGTGAGACATTTTGAAACGCCATGCCAAATATTGGCCTCATCTTCTGATTTCATATGATAGCCTGCACATTCCAAAAAAGTATTGGGACAGGTAGCACAATAAGAGGCCGGAAAAGTTAAAATGTACATATAAGGAAATAGCTGGAGGACCATTTTGCAACATATTTTTTCCAATTGGCAACTATGATAGATATTGGCTGACTTTTATATCTAACGATATCAGCATCATAGCAAGATCTAGTCAGTAAAGCTGTTCCTTTCGATTACCGATGCACCGCTTATCGCCATCGAGTCACCATTGTTTATACAGAGTCAAGATTCACGATAAGCCACTTAATATCGCTTTGATTATCGGCTACGCCATACATCTGCGAAGTAATGAACCCGACATTATTGGCGAGTTTGTCAGTGATCTACGGCTCTGCTCTATTAAAATGCCGCCTCCATTTGAAAAAACAGGTGATGGCGCATGAAGTGTAATCAGGAAACCGAAGATTTTACCGGACCAGGAAGCGCATTGATCATATCATATTAGATATATCCCCAGCCTCACGATTGCTACGAAAGAGCCTCTTGAGTGGCAGCGTTCTTTTGAAGCCAAGATGGGCAGAGGATCACCACTCCCCCACCCCTGCTAGGAAAAATAGTGGAGCAACATCAGAAAGGAGTTTCTCAGAGAAAATTGCTTGGAAAGAGTTTGAAGTTATCATCATCTACAGTGCATAATATCATCCAAAGATTCAGAGAATCTGGAACAATCTCTGTGCATATGGGTCAATTTACGAAAACCATACTGATGCCCATGAAATTCAGGCTCCCTTAGGGGATCGCACTGCATCACATACAGGAATGCTGCTGTTGCGGAACTGCAAACATGGGCCCAGGAACACTTCCAGAAAACATTGTCGGTGAACACAATCCACTGTGCCATCTGGCCATTGCCGGCTAAAAACTCTATAGGTCAAAAAAGAAGCCATATCTAAACATGATCCAGAAGCGCAGGCATTTTCTCTGGACCAAGGCTCATTTAAAATGGACTGTGGCAAAGTGAAAAACTGTTCTGTGGTCAGGATCTAATCAACAAAAATTTTAAGTTATTTTTTGGAAAACTGGGACACCATGTCATCCGACCTAAAGAGGACAAGGATAACCCAAGCAGCACAGCAGCCAGTTCAGAAGCCTGCATCTCTATTTGGTATGGGGTTGCATAGCAAGTGCGGTGGTATGGGCAGCTTACATCTGGAAAGGCACCCTCAATGCTGAAAGGTATATCTCAAGTTCTAGAACAACATATGCTCCCATCCAGACGCCGCTCTCTCTTTCAGGGAAGACCTTGCATTTTCCAACATGACAATGCCAGACCACATACTGCATCAATTACAACATCATGGCTAGCTTAGAAGAAGGCTGATCCGGTACTGAAATGGCCAGCCTGCAGTCCGTAGATCTTTCACCCATAGAAAAACATTTGGCGATCATAAAGAGGAAGATGTGACAAAGAAGACCTAAGACAGTTGAGCAACTAGAAGCCTGTATTAGACAAGAATGGGACAACATTCTTATTCTAAACTTGAGCAACTTGTCTCCTCAGTCCCCAGACGTTTACAGACTGTTATAAAAGAAGAGGGGATGCCTCACAGTGGTAAATATGGCCTTGTCCTAACTTTTTTTGAGATGTGTTGATGCCATGATATTTAAAATCAACTTAATTTTCCCTTAAAATGATACATTTGCTCAGTTTAAACATTTGATTTGTCATCTCTACGTTGTATTCTGGAATAAAATATTGAAATTTGAAACTTCCCACATCATTGCATCTTTTCTTGATAGGGGTTGTCAATGATTAATCAGATGATCACATCCAAAATAAAGCTTGTTTTACATAATATATGTATAGTAGTTATGGGTATATTTATTATGTATATATAAAACACACACACATAAATTATATATTTAGAAAATATTTACATGTATATACATTTATATATTTATATTCTTATATTTTTATATTCTATATAAAATATATTTTAATATATAAACATAACATATTCTTCTTAAATATATACATGCATGTGTGTGTATTTATATATACATAATAATATACACAGTATATAACACATATATTATGTAAACAAAACTTTTTATTTGGATGTGATTAATCGTGATTAATCATTTGACAGCCCTAGTTTTTATTCACAATTTGTACAGTTCCTAAACTTTTTTGAATCGGTTTAGTGTATATATATATATATATATATATATATATATATATATATATATATATATATATATATATATATATATATATATACTCGGAATCTGAATTCACTGCTTCTTTCTTAGCTTCTGCTGTTAGAAAAACAGAACAGATGGAAAAAAACATGTTTATAATTTGATCTACAGACAAAAGTTACATTATCAGCTTCAAGACGCAAAACTATTACAAGTACAAAAAAGGTAAATATGTGAAACCATTTAAAATCATTACTAAATATCATTACTATTATTTTATGAAGATTTTTTATTTCTAAGTAACTATACTAGAGATTAGTTCAGATTAATTTTGGGTGAAGTGCAGCTGAATTTTAGTTAATTGTTTCCTCATTGCTCTTCAGTACACACAGTGCGCCGAGGGAGACTTTTCTATAAAAATATTAATAGAGTCTGTGTATTATTTTTTTGATTGTTTTAAGTTTTGATGTGGTATTTTGTTGATTTTTATGTTGTTTTAATAGTTTTAAGTGCGCCGAGGGAACTGGGGCTAGTCACAATTTTCCAGAAAAAAAAAAAATTAAAATATTCTATAAAGACAAAACTTGATGACTTGTATACAAAACTATTAAACTAAATATTGAATATCTGAATACAATTTAATATTTCCACCATTAGCAGCCAGAGAAAAGATACAGTTTAGGGAGTTTACACAGAAAGGCTACGCATTACATCATTGTCAGACTAATTGGTACATTTTCCTTTAGTTAACAACTCTGATGTAAATTTTAGATCTGGTTCATTTACATTTAGCCTTTAAAATGTGTATGTATCTAATAACGTTATAATAGTAATGGTAAATTCTTAGTATCATAATTTGAATGTTGTTATTTATTAAAAAGAAAAAGTTATTTTGTGGGAAAAAGAATGTTCCTAAGAATGAATGTTCCCATTTTTAATATTTTTTTTTGTGGGAGATTGTTTTTTTGTTGAAAAGTATGTTATAATTATTAATTATCTTTTATAATTGTTTCTTTTTTTTGTTAACTGTTTTGTGTTATTTTTTGGGATATGATTTTTTTGTATAGCCATTACATGTTTTGCATTACATTTTTTAAAGAACTTTTACTTTTTTTGCTTGTTGTGTAAAAATAATTAATTTATTAAAAAAAATTTAGGATTATACACATAGATGAATGGGTTAGTCTACATCACACACACACACACACACACGCGCACACACACACACACACACACTTCAAAGTCAGATCAAAGTACTATTGCAAGATTCGTTGATGATTCCAAACTAAAATGTCTTTGAATATGCTACTTGTTAGGTTTATTGTTTATTCTCCCCGTTTGATGCCATTTTACTTTTTTGAGTTACATTTCATGCCCTTTGCCTTTTCCTCATAGCATGGTCAGATTTCTTTGTTTTGGTATTTTTGTATTCTTTGTAGTCTGATGTTTTCTTTTTTTCTTTTTTTTAATTCTACAATTTTGACTTCAAGTATAACAAGGGTTTGCAGATTCCAGTCTATATGGCAGCACATTGAGTACTACAGCCATATAGTGGCTAATGATCTGTTACATTTTTATATCATACCATCATGAGTCACCGATGTAAACTAAAGTCACCAAAATTTTTAGGCCCTTGACTGTCTGAACTTACTCTGGAAGGGTTTTTCT
>NW_024879397.1:11073-28591 GCF_018340385.1 Cyprinus carpio | reverse complement strand
TACGTACGGTATGACTGTTGATTAAGTAAACAGACAGGTTTTTATGCATAGTTATTAGATTACATTATAAGGTTACTTTGACCATCGCCCACTATAGATCAACATAATCTATAAGGTGAGAATCAAGATATTTGCTTGGGGATTTTGAATAAAAAGCTTGAAAGCAATAAAACAAGTGCTACAGATCTCTGTGTGTCACAGCACTCTGTGCCCCTCAAAAAAAAAAAAAATTACATACATAAATGAGTGCATGATTTCCTAGCAGTAGGATTATAAAAAATATGTGCTAATACATCGAACAACATATATAAAATTGTTAAATCTATCAGTATCTTTTAAGTACATAAATAGAGTTACTTTGTACTTTCACTGAGTAAAATTGCAAAAGGAGTACTTTTACTTCTACTTGGAGTAATATTTTACTCACATATCTGTACTTTTGGCTTCCAAGTACTCTTTGATTTTGTGCAAACTTCATCCACCAATGGATAGGTGAAAACATTCACACAGACCATTCGCAACTAAAGAATGCAAGTGGCTGCCAATACCCATGTGTAGCAGGTGTTGATTGTGTAAATTTTGTTTTTTAGTGAATTCACCACCCCAAACCTTCATTTTTTCTTTTGGTAATATATGGGGAAAAAAAAATATTTTCCAAAAGGCCATGTCGTTGTGATATTACATTGGCGCCTGCATGGTCTTGCTTCAGTCCGTGGGAGGTCTGAGAAGAGTAAGCTAACATGGAAGCGACATAAGACAGGCTGTTGACAAATGTAAAAAAAGTAATAAATATCTAGCGAGATGCCTTTCAGGGATTACAGTGAGCTTTGTTTTGCTACAGCCTTGAGCTGGCATCTACATTAGCATTAATAAGGTCAAGATCAGATTATAGATACATAGTATATAGATCAGCATCAAAACTACACTGCCAGAGTTAGACATAACGGAAGCTTCCGCTTTAACAATTTGTATAGGAGCAGTAAGAACTAATGCCTAGTATGCAATGCAGGTAGCAGCGCCGGGAGATGCCACTTAGAGTTACGCTCAAAACCAACTAGGCAGCTAATCACCGATCCAACTTTAAGAGGACATAGGGACAGCCACCCAAAAAAGGTTTTTGCAAAGCAAGCTGGGAGAAGGCCGAAAAGAATACAGAGAGAGTGTCAGCAGGACGTACGGACCGAACCCATACACTTCGCCCCTATACCCCGCAATCCACCGAGGAGCTATCAACAGAGTGCACACCAGACATTTACAACATTGCAAGTTCATAGAAGGTACAAAGTTTGCCCTTTAATTTGGTAAAAAGTAACTTCCTTAAACAAATCATCACTCGTCGACCCTTTCTCCTCAGCAACCTCTGGAGTTCTCCTTTGTCCAATTGAGGTATACAACCACGGGTAAGTATATGACCGGAAGATCCCCTTTTGAACTCAAAATGGTGGTAAAACGCGGAATACAAAGTCCCTCTATATTACTAGGATCGGCTCCAAGCCTGACAAATGCTAGGGCAGGCAGGGAGTAACTCTTCCAAGCAGGCCAAGGAACAGAGGGGTGGGGGAGGTGCCCCTACTCCCTCACAGATCGTATTCCAGGCCAAATAACAGTGGGTGTACAAAGCAATAGATGTTCCTCCAAACAGTTCAGGAAAGTAAGTGAGGAGATAACACCACGTCGTTAACAGGGCAGCTCCAGGCCAAACAAGGTGCGTATGCAGGTATGGCTCCCCCTTCCAAGCAGTCAAGAACAGCGAACCAGGGATGACTTCTCAAGCTTCAACAATTGGCTCCAGGCCAGACAATGGTGAGTATGCATGGCTCCCTCTTCCGCATTGCAGACAAGAACAGCAAAGAAGGACAGTGTCACGTTTTCAACACCAATCTTCGTGGCCAGCAATGGTGAGTATACTAGTATGGCTTCTCTTCCAACCAGGTCCGATAGCAATGAGTAGAGTCATCGCCAACAGGCAGCTCCAGGCCAGATAATGGTGAGGGCGCAAGTACAGCCCCTCCTTCCAGACAGACCCGGAACAGCAAAAAGAAGGACAGTGTCATTGCTTTTCAACAATTGACTCCAGGCCAGGCAATGTTGAGTATACAAGCTAGTCTTCTCTTCCAACCAGGTCAGGAGAGCAAAGAAGAGATGACTCATCTTCCAATACGGGCAGCTCCAGGCCGAACGAGGTGGGTATGCGAGTATGGCCTCCCTTCCAGGCAGACCAGGACAGCAAGGGAGGGATAACTTCACGTGTTCAACAGTTGGCTCCAGGCCAGATACTGGGAGTATACAAGCGTGGCTCCTATTGTTGACAGGCAGCCCAGGCCGGACAAGGTAAGTATGCGGGGTAGCACTTCTTCCGCAGGCAGTCAGGAAAGCGCAGGGATGCATAACTCACAGCTCTGTATAATACACTCAAACACCGATTAATAAACCCGCTACCCCTGCCCTCCAGGATGGGCGGCAAATCAGGTCGAAGGTCGAAGGGGCGGATGATTGTTTAGATTGTTGTGGGTTCCGGATGATTGTTGTATTCATGTGGGTTAGGAAGCACAAACTAGCAAAAAAGGCAGTAAAAAGGAAAAAATGTTGAAATACACATCAAATTAGCCAAGTCAGAGGGAAAGAGCATAGTTTGGAAATGAAATACCGGAGAAATGCTAAAACAGTAGTGGAGAAATTAAACAAAAGGAAGACAATGCCACTCAGTACAAAAACAGAGTGGGTGGTATTAAAGGTAAGGAAGAAACAGAAAAAGAGCAAGTTACTTCAAGTAGGTTAAGAATGGGACACAGTAACTTCTAAATACAACCCTTCATACCATGGGAAAGCATCCAACAGGTTTGTGTAATTATTGCCTAGAAAAGGAGATTTGTGAAATACATCCCTCACATCATGCGTGAAATAATATAACCAAGAAAGGCAAGAAATGATGGCTCAGCTACATAGTATAGAACAAATCGAAGGAAATATTACAAATATTTTAAATTGTGCAGAGAAGGGACAAGGTACAAATGTGCAAATGATTTACATGAATGTGTTACCTTTCCTTAGAACTGAATTTAAAGTCGTTTTAACCTGCAAAAGTGTAGTTTTAACCGAGAGAATGGAGTGTGACATTGTTCCGCGCGAAAGTTGGCTTCCGTGAAAGCAAATGGGGCCTGTGTGGAGCATGACGACTAGATGATTTATCTTCTTTGTATTATCGGTTTAGTATGAGCAGGTAAGGTTATTGTACCACAAAGAATGCAACTGCATGTTTTCTACTGATGCAGGTACAGTTTCTTATGTGCCTTTTTTATTTATTTCTCTGTATTTATTCTTGAATTGGGTTTTGTTTTTTTTTTATAATGATTGATGTGTTTGTTTAATTAAGTGAAGTCTTTTATATAAGACATCTTCTGCATATGTAGTTATGTCGTACTTTCTGAAGTATCTCTTTAGTTACTACAATTTTCTTTTTATTATTTCTTTATCTTCTAGAAATATGAAATTTTCTTTTGTATTGTGAGCTCTTTACTTCAGTAGGTCTGAGAAGAGTTTTAGCAGGAGCAGGCAAGGCTGTACCACGAATAATTAACCGCATGTTTTCACTGATAGTGAGCACTCAACATAAAAATAACTAAACAAGCAGACTGACTCCAGTGTTTATTGCACACCACACACAACGCAGAGGTAGTTGAACTGTGAGAGAGCTGAGCTGGCCACATTGGTGCCGCGGACCGATCCTTCAGAAGGATCAACGTCAGATTGACTGCCGGATGTTGCTGAGTACTACATTCCTCGTTCCATTGATCAGCCGACCTCTCTTCCTGACTTATCTGCCGGAGATGCGCCAGCATCTCTATATCGCATACCTATGAGGGGAAAAAAAAAAGACTAAATAATCTTGTTTAGTGGAGTATCACAAAACTCAAGTTTTTTTTCCATCATATTTTCTTCCAGTTTAAAGAGAAAAAATAACTGTCATATTGTTACACATATTGCAAAAATGTCATACTTATACTTGTTGAGGATGCTCAGGAAGATGTGGTATTACTGGTGGGGGGGAGAGGCCAGTTCTTTAGCGATATGGCTCATGCACCCGGAGCTATAGGTATTGCTGACTCTCCAGTGTTTTTGTTCCACACGCATAAAAAAAAAACTGATCATCAGGTTCCCAGGTCAGACACACAACTTCCCCTGACTTAAGCCACCTCATTACACAGTTAGCTCATGAAAAAGCATAATCAATTTCCAGCACAGCTATCAGAAAAGGAAATGAAAAGGAGGAAAAAGTAACTAACAACCAGAGTGTAGGTTTAGGAAACCACCTTTAGCTGATTCTCATTGACTGACCATGACTGGTGTAAAATTAGTTATGCAGTCCAACATGAAAGAGCCGCCAATCTTTCGTGGAGATGGCACAGATAAACTTTCCATATACAGATGGGTACAGCGAAACTGATGAAAGAGAGGTGTGCCCAAATGAGAGCAGGCCTCAGGGAAATGATGTCAAGGACTGAGTGGCGAGCAAGAGACATAATCAAAGTCACATTGCGCGGTAGCTCATCATTAAAACCCGTTGAAGACCCAAGAGTTATTATTGACATACTAAAAGCAACACTTTAGTGAACCTGATATGATGCAATACCTTAACTATGATGGGAGAGAATGCGATGGATTTCTGGATTCGTCTGAATAAAAAGCAGTTGGCGATCGGCAGCAGAGTGTTTGAAGAGGCCCAGGGGCTAAACCTTTAATATCCTAGTAAAAGAAATAACTATGGATGTTTGTCAAACACTGCTTGAGACTCTGCTCCTTCTGCGAAAGTTGAAGTTCAAAACTGCTGACAAGTGGAAAAGCTAGCAAAATTCAGAGAGCCGCTGGGATGACCATCAGACACAATTGAAAGTTCTTTCTTTTCTTTTAAACGCCATACCAGCTTCTAAGGCTATATTCATGGCGAGATAAAGTGCAGTCAATCAAAGGAAGACTAGAAATGATGTTTAAAATTTATTTCCTCTAGAAATCTTAGAACCGTGTCGATTCAGTTGATTAAAAAGATTTTCAAAAGTATCACCAGAATAAAAAAGGTTTCTCACAGGGGCAGATCTTAATACAATCTAGAAGTGATGAATTCTGCACAAGATATGAACATTTTGGAGGATTTTCTCCCCTGAGGAAGTTAAAAATTGATGTGTAATAATTTTGAATGTCCTATTCTGCATCTTTGTATAGATGACTTTATTCCAACGATTCTCAAACAGAGATTATGTTTTATCCTCACATCCACTTATTTATTTTTAGTCCAACTTCAGTCGAATCAGAGAGTTCTATATAAGTTCATAAGTGATGTCATATCTAAGTTCCTTATTTAGTTTTGGACAAAACCTTTAAGATGTTCATGTTTTTAGAACACTTCTTTTTAAGCATTTTAATATGTGGAATAAAGGACATCTTATTGTTGAAGATTATGCCAATGAATTTAGTTTCCTTTGTGACTTTGATGGGAGTTCCATCCAAAAATAATTCTGGTCCATTGTGCAATGAACAGGGAATTGACAAAAATGCATACAGACAAGTTTTTGTTTGTGAAAATTTAAAGCCATTCATCGTATTGACCATGAGAGAGCATTTTATTTATTTTTTAGTTGGATTTTTCGTCTCAATAGTGTTTATATGCTTGCTTCTATAACAACAAATGCAGATGTCATCTATTATTATAAACTACAAAAGAACATCAGAACCAATATACCCTGAGCAATACTGTCAATTTTAATACTAAAAAGAGTTACTGATAAAAATACTTCCGTGAGGTACTCCAAGTTCTTGTTTATGCGGGTCAGACACAGTATTGTCTACATTGACTCTAAAAATTCTATTCGAAAAGAAATCTTCCAATAAAATTGGCAGATCGACCTCTAAAATTTAGTCGATGATACAGATCCTTTAATATTTGATTCTTAGTGGTTTGTTTGGTATTTTTTTAAGTAGAAAAAAACAGCTGTACTTCGACCTTTCCTAAAACCACATTGGGCCTTACTTATAAAGTTGTTTGGATTCCAGGAATCCAGACAGAGACAATCATTTACCATCCTCACCATAGTTTACACATAAACAACTGGTTAAAGCTATAGGTCAATTATTTATAGGATCACTATGGTCTTTTCCTGGTTTTGGGATAGGAATAATTTCAACTTCAAGCCAAAAAGTTCTTGCTAGAATATTTGCAGTAAATGACTTTGTTTTTGAAGTCAAAGAGAGAGAAAATAATGTTGCTTGATGTGTTGTATTTGCGAACCAATGGTTTCACCCTTCATTTTCTGTATCAAATTCCAGATTTTGGTTGATGGAGTACTAGGTGATATACTGGCAGGGCCGGCGCTAGCCATTTGGGTGCCCTAAGCACAAATGCTTGGCGGTGCCCCATTTTCTGTATCAAATTCCCAATGAGGGAGCGCTCTGCACTAATAAGCTATATGCACACTCAGACACATCTGTAGCGATACATGCAAAATTAGCTTCATTTGTCATTCAAATATAATGATGAGAATCCTAGCGATTGGCCTTCTCCTCTCCTCTTTCTCAAACAAACTGCATCTTTGCACTACCCAAGTTTCTCAATTTCCCCGGACCCACGTTAAAATAAAAGACTCAACATACGGGCCAAAAAGCCCCGGATCTTTATGCCACTAGCTGGCGCGGATCGCCGGCGACGCCCCTTCTGGACATGACATACCATGCGCCAAGAACTGAAAACTAACATTTTTATTTAAAACATTGTCTTACCTGTAAGCAGCAGCTACGAAGCATCATCCCGCTTGCTCCTTCTTCTTTCTTCTTTTCCGCCTGACTCTTGGTGGTGCCTTTTCGAGGCCATGTCTGAGGTCGGTATTCGCCAAGGCTGATACTGATTGAGGCATAATCGAACAGACCACTGGGTGGTGGGGTAGGGGCACCAGAGGGAGACTGGCACAGAGAGTTACCTTTTTCTCGCCTAATAATGTTACTTTGTATTGCTTTTTGTATATTAACATGCTTTTAGAAATATTTTATTTATTATTTATACTAGTAGCCTATTGTGATGATTTTTTCACGAATTCAGATTTTTGGGTGCGCCTTAAAGCACTTGGTACCCCTCAGAGCGCAGTCGCGTGATGTCGCGTGATAAAGGAAAGGAGCCTGACCCTGTATACGCAGCAACAAAAACTTCTCCAGCTTTCCTTCTTAACTTCATTGATAGTTCTTCTTGCTTTTGCTCTAGCAATCTTGAGTTTAATAAGATTTACCGTTGATGGATGTTTGTAGAAACATTTTTTCAGCTTTTTTCCCTTTCTTTAGTAACTTCTTTACATTTATCATCAAACCATGGCAGTTGTTTAGATTTTTGTTTAATGATGTTTTTTTGGGACTGTGTCATTTGCAATAGACATTAGCATTATCTATGGAAATTGTTCAAAGGCGCCTGGAGCTGTCCTCCAAAAAATGTGTAAATCTCTCATAACATAGAGGCTTCAGAAATTTATACCAGTTAGCTTTTTTGATTTTCCATCTTTGTGTTTTGCTTGCTGCTTGCTTATTATTTTTTTACTTTTAAAAGTAACGCATTATTGGAAATGATCACTTCCCACAAAGGTCATCCTATACTTTCCATGATAAATCTAAAAAATTTCGCCTCGACATATTGTTAGATCAGGGACCAGGATCTCTTCCTCTCCGCGACGTCCGGCTCGCAACTCCACGGCAAATGAGTTGTCCCATTTGGGATATTATGATCTGTTTACTTTCAAATTCTTTTTCAGTGTGATAATGGAATAGATCCACACAAGAATATAAGAATATAATTATAATTAAAATAACTGTAACCCTAGTAAGGGGGGCCTCAAAGGGTTGTTCTCTCTTGCCCAAGGAGAAGACCCTAGAGGGAAGGAGCGCCACTGTTTTCGCTCACTGGCTACCATATAAAACTGGGTCCCGCGCCGGACCCGCAATTGAAAATCTCAGCAGCAACGGACCAGATCAAAACAGTCAGGTATGGAGAGATATGCTACTGCGAACGCAGCAGGCTGCAGTTGATGAATCAATCCAGGTGGGCACCTCCATAAGACCACAGAATCAAATGGCAGCTGTGGGTGATAGTTGGCACAGTGTCTGATCATACCAGCTTGCAGAATCTCATTGCTCAACTTGATCATATGTTAAAGCAAAAACCAGCAAGCAGCAGTCCACAGACCCCATACATGTCAAGTAGACCCCAGCCATTCCGAAAGCCATGTAGAGTTTGCAAAGCAACTGATCACTCTACTACAATGCACTGCAGATGAGAGGATGGGCTGTGTTTGTCTTGGTTGTAAGCCAGGCCATTGGAGGAGAAGAGTGTCATAAGGCAAGATCTGGAGTTTCCAGTGTTCCTGGTATGCATTCAAAACCAGGGGGAAGTAGCCATTAAACTAATGGACCTGCATATGGAGAGGGGATGTGTGGTGGGCAAGATCAAACCCTGTCAATCCAGAAGAAGGGGAAGTTGATTGGGATTGTATGAGAACACATCCCAGCCAAATCTGAAGGTGATCAAGTAGTCAAACACAGAATTCCCAAAGAATTAAACTATTAAGTGAACTGGCTTTATGCTCCAGTAATTCAGAACAAAACCTTTCAAGTGAAGGGAATGCTGGACTCCATGGTTTGCGGTACAGTAAACGGAAGAAACAGCATTTTGGATGCTTGAAGGAAATGTAATCACTAAAGACAAACAGCTGAGTGAGCAAGTTGTCCTGATTGGGTGTGGGGTCATCAAACTCATCCTAAATGTATGTATGAAGTGGAGATAGAACCGTGTAGCACGGTTTTCAGTGTATCGTTCCCATCCTCGTGGTCCCAGGGCAGAACGATGATCTCATTCTTGGATCTAACGCCATAAAGCACCTCATGCATGAAATGAAAAGCAGTGACAATTATTGGAGAGTGACCACTCAGAGCTGTGACTCGTCATTATTGCCTGATGCTTCTCAATTTTTAGATATGATGGCAGGATTGATGAGATGGCAGGGCACCGAAAGCCCTAGCAAGATCAGGACTGTGAAGCTGACACAGGCTGTAACACTCTTGGCGAAATATGAGTATCTTGTATGGAGCAGACTTCTGCAAAAACACCCCCTATGTCCCCAGGAAGCACAGTGGTTGTTGAACCATCCTGGTTGGTCGTGGTGATCACACCTATGTGGTGTGATGGATATATCTCCATGAAGATTATGAACCTCTCCAATCAGCCTGTGACTTTGAAGAGGAATTGCAAGCTAGCTGATGTTTCTCCCTGTGTGGCCGTTGAAGATTTCGCAGTTTTCCAAAACACGAGTCAGGTTGGAGGGAAAGGATCAAGTAATTGATTATCCTGAATCAAGCTCTGAGGATCTTGAGAAGAAACTTGTGGAAGTTGGCCTGAAAGATATAGACATCAATTTGTGCCAAGTCAGTCATTCTACCAAAAGGGAGTTAGTTCAGCTTTAGTTAGATTATAATGACATCTTCTCTAAACATGCTTTGGATTGTGGTAAGGCAAAAGGTTTCTCTCGGGTCGCGATTCCGGGCCTGAAAGATGAACGCCCATTTCCGCCTTCCCTACAGGAGTTTTCCACCACCTCAAAAACTGAGCCAAGTCTTGACAGAAATGGAAGATCGAGGCATAATAATGAAATCCACCACAAATTTGCTTCACCACTTGTAATGGTATGGAAAAAAGATGGCAGTTTGAGAATCTGCACCACACTTTAGGTGGCTCCAATGCCAGGACTCTAAAAGACGCCAAGACCCACTCCCACATCAGTCAGACTGTTTGGCGTCTTTGAGTGGGAATGTTTATTTTAGCACAATGGACCTGACCTCAGGTTTTTATAATATACCTATGCACGATGAAGACAAAAAATACACTGCATTCATCACACCACTTGGCTTGCATGAATACAATCGCATGCCACAAGGCCTATGCAATAGTCCTGCTTCATTTATGCGAATGATGCTGAGTATATTTGGCGAACTGAACTTCACCCAGCTGTTGTGTTACTTGGATGACCTACTAGTATTTGCAGCCACTGAAAAGGAAGCTTTGAGTAGGCTAGAGGTAGTATTCCAAAGACTCCGCCAGCACAATCTGAAGCTGAGCCCAAAAAAGTGTCACCTTTTGCAAACTTCTGTGAGATTCCTGGGGCATGTCATCAAAGGGGGTAGAGTTGCTGTGGACCCAGAAAAGGTGGATGTAATCTCCCTCGCGATGGACGGTCTCATCTTATGGAAGATGACGGAATTACCCTTCAGTTAAAAGAATTAAATCCTTTCTGGGGATGATCTTTTATTATCAACATTTCATAGCTAATTGCTCCACCATCGCTAGACCTTTGTTTGCCCTCACTGCTGGTCATGCTCCACCATCGCTATCCAGGACAGATCACAAAACAGGCTGGTACCTTTAGGAAAACTGAAAAACTCTGACTGGACAACAGAGTGCATACATACGTTTTGGGAAAGCACCCTCAAAAAGAGAAGCTGTTAAACTGTGCAGTCTTGGCTCATCCTGATTTTTCAAGACACCCTTAATCCTGTCCCATAGATGCTTCTTTAGATGGGTTGGGGGGCAGTATTGTCTGCCAGATACCCCTAGGTGAAGACAAAGCCAGCCTTCATCCCCTTTGCAAGCAAAACACTTAGTACCTCACAGAAACGATACCCGCTCACCGCCTTGAATTCTTGGCCTTAAAAGTGGGAGTGTTTGCCGATTGCGTTTAGTCATTGGCTCAAAGGAAACACATTCACTGTATGGACGGATAACAACCGCTTGACATACATATATGACTAACAAACCAAAGCTAGACGCCATCGAAAAACAAGGGGGGGGAGAGGGTCGCAAAGCTAGCTCCTCCTTTAACAACTTTGAGATATGACACATAGCAGGAAAAACAGAACGTGGTGGCTGATGTTCTCTCAGCCGCGATACTTTTACACAGACAGTCAGCCATAGGTTGCTCAATAAACTTATAAGTGTTCTGCTGTCTGAGGCTGAAGGAGTTAGCGAGGAAGGTATCCAGGATACATGCAGACTGGAAGCTTTTAATGTCACCACCAGGAGTCAGAGATTCAACCAGAGAAATGTCCTTCCATTAGTGAGTTCAGGTATTTGTGATTCTGGTTCATCCCCCTCTGTGAAGCTTATAGCAACTGGGAATTGGCAGCAGAGTCCCGAAAGCAGTGCAGTTGATTCAATCTGTTCAGCAGTTTGCACCATCTAGTCTGGACATATTACCAGAACTCTCCCTGGAGGAACTCCAACAAAAGACAGGAACAAGATTCTAACATATCCGTGGTTGTTCCTTTTGTGACTCCTGAGAAGAAGATATTCCAGATGGGAGAAAGCAAAACCTCAATCCAAGTGCATTTTCTCTCTCAGTAAGCAATGGGAGAGAGACTTAACGCTCTTGAATGGCATTCCCTATAGGGTAATCAAAGACCTAATTGGTAAGGAGAAGAGATATCAAAATGTCCTTCCTCTGAGTCTTAAAAGCCAAAGCATTGAATGTGCATTCATGATCTTGCTGGACCAACACCAGAGGTCAAGCAAGACCGCTATCATTTAGCAAGGCAGCGGTTCTACTATTGGCCTAAAGATGGAGCAAGACATCAAGTCCTATGTCAAATGTTGCCAAAGATGTATTCTCTTGCTAAATCACCTGAACCATCTGCTAGAGCCCCCCCATTGAGAGTACAAGGAACTTCAGCACCCATGGAACGTGAGTATGATTTGGATTTTTGGAGTGCAGCAGAAGACCTCTAAGCAAAACTCTTTTGACGTGTTGGTAGTTACTGATCACTTCACAAAATTGGGTGGGGCCATGCATTTCCATAGCGCCATCAGACAGCTAAAGCAGGTGGCCATAAAAAGGAAGTTGTGGGATCACATTTTTTTGTGCTTACGGATTCCCTGGAATGTATATAGACAACCGATCAAGGAGCTAATTTTGAGAGTGGTTTTGAAGGAGTGGTGGATTGCAGAGTTTACTTATGTTATCGTGGAGTTGGTTAAATCGCATACCACCAGATTACTCATCCAAGGGGCTTAATGGAGGGAACTGACAAATGTTTAAATAGACCCCTAGGAGCTATGGGTAAAGGCGATCTTAAAACTAGTAAAAGTTAAACACATCAGTGGCCCCAGCAAATTCCAGACCTATAACATTTGCATTATATTCAAACTGTGGGCAGGAACACCCTGGGTTTCTTGCGCGCCCTTTTATCAATGTGTGGCCCCATGCCGAGACTTTCCCGTAGATGATGTTCAAGCAGGGTGCTGCCGAAATCCTTTGGTAGTGGATTTATAGGTATCCACGCCAAGACACTACTGGCTCGGGGGGGGGGGGGATCCAAAGATTCGTTTGTCTGCAGTCATCGCACAACCGCTTCTTGCCGTAAGCAACAAACGGGGGGAGGTCAGGTTTCATAACAAAATGAGTAAGGGCAACCCATTTTGTACGTTGAGGATTGTGTCTGATTTGCTAATAAGGGAGCTAGATAGGAGTAGGAAAACTTGGCCGATAAGGTTGGACATCAGCTTTTGACCTGTGCAGATGGAACTTGGAGGAGCCAGCTGCCATCTTAATAGAATGGTAGTAGACAGAGTCCGTTGATAACTCATAGCCACATGGACCTATGCGTTCTATACTAGTGAGAACAGCAGAGCCATAGGTAACGGTCTCTTAAGTCCTCTGAGGATGAGTGTCGCTATAGGCGCATGGTCAGAAGGACCATTTCAATCTCAGTGACGAAACCACTCCCATTATAGAGACAAGAGACATCTAAAAACTGTTCAGCCTGATCAAGAGACTGAGGTAGAGCCACTCAGGGTGTAATACTCAAGAAAGAGTCTTTGTACTTTGGTAGAGTGGTTAAAAAGGTCAATCGTCTTATTAAATCTATGGGACAGAGGCCAGTTAAACCTGCAATCAATTACAAACGAATGCGAATGATGGACGGCAGGATCTTCGGCGCGTTGGATACTCACAGCCCAGGATTCATGGTTGCAGGATTGTTTAGAAAGGATGAAAGTTCAGAGAGACGCACAAGCCGTGGAAGGGGAGGTGCTGGGGGTACGGATGAAACGGAGAAAGACTAGTATGTAAGACTAGTGGATTTTTGTGAATTCAAGGGGTGAATGTAGCAGGTGTTGATTATAAATTGTGTTTTTTGTTAATTCAGTCAAAATCCTTGGGTTTTTCTATTGGTAATTAATATATATGTGTTGATTATAAATTGTGTTTTTTGTTAATTCAGTCAAAATACTTGGGTTTTCACAGCCCCAGGATCTTGCAGGATTGTTTAGAAAGTGAAAGTTCAGAGAGACGAACAAGCCTTTGGGTGCTAGATGAAACAGAACATTCCGTAGGTCAAAGCTTCAAAGTGAACTGATCTGTGCAGTTCTATACTGAGTAAGAACAGCAGAGCTAAGGCATGATTGCTCTGAGAAGTCCTCTGAGGATAGTGCCATAACAGACACTTGTAATGGTCAGAAGGACTGTTTCAATCTCAATAGTGACAGAACCACTCCCATTATAGAGAGGCATGTCTAAAACCGAACAGCCTGATCAAGAGACTAGAGACGAGCCACTCAGGGTGTAGAAAATACTCAAGAAAGAGTCACACGTACTGGTAGAGTGGTTAAAAAGGTCAATCGTCTTATTAAATCTATGGGACAGAGACAGTTAAACATTCAATCAATTACAAACATATTGGGTACAAAGTCCCAGTCATTACTAACCTTGTTTTAGAGATTTGTTTTATTGTTCAAGTTCACATTCTCTGGATATACTTCCTTCTGATATAGTTTTTATTTCCATGATTGTAAATCAATTCATTTGACAAGATTCATAGATGTGATACACCTGACTCCTGATTTCTTGAACCTGGTAGGGTGTAAAAGTGCATCATTTTATTCTGGTAGGTTTTTATAAGGCCTGTTCCAGCCCGTGAATTTTCTCTCCAACCTTTTGCAAGAACTGTACATGTTTAAGCTTTAGATAGTAAAGAATATTTTTTGAACAATCTGGACTGTGATGCAATTACCAACAATTCAAGCATCTTGGGGATTTTTGGTGAATTCAGAAAGGGTGTTAATGTAACACAGTGTTGATTATAATTGTGTTTTTGTTTTGGTTAATTCGTCAAAATCCTTGGGTTTTTTCTTTTCTATTGGTAATTTCATTTAATACTATATATATAATATATTAATCTCTATTAGTATAGTACTAGAAATTCTAATATATCTATTTGCCACTCGTTGCTGTCATATCCGCGGAGAAGAGCAGGTTACTTTTTGTTTCAAATCCTATTTCTGACCGTGTTTAAAGGGATCCATCAACAATTAATTGATCAGTGTTCTTTTGTGTATGATGTCAAACTGATTTACAGTGCATGGCGGTTACACCTTTCCTATAGAACTGAATTCAAAGTCGTTTAACCTGCAAAACGTGTAGTTTATAACCGAGAGAATGACAGTGTGACATATGTCTGCGTAGAAAGTTTGGCCTGTGAAAGTTTAGCCTGTAGAGCCTGACTGAAAATGATTTATCGGTTGTTTGTGTTATTGTTTAGCCAAGAGGCAAGCAAATGTTAATACACCACGAATAATTAACTGCATGTTTTCTACTGATTCAGAGCATTTCACATAAAATACAACTGAATCAACGAATTTGACCTCCAGTGTTTTGTGCACCACTCACAGACATCGCAACGCGAGGGTAGGTTGAATAGCCCATGAGAGCTGAGCCGGATACGCATCAGCCAACTGTTCACAGGACAGCCCCCCCCCACTAAATCAGATGCATCTGCATAAAGTTGTGATTGGACTGTCCCGGAAGTGGATGCGTCCAACATAAGCAAGCCTCTGCTAAACCCACTGTTTAGTGCTGTCAAAAGCGCTCCAATCACTGTCATGTCGGACAAGGGGTACCCAGCTTTAAAAAGCAACCTTATAGAGGGAACACATAAGCTCAGCTGTTTTTGGGAATAAACCTGTTGATAGAAATGAACCATTCCCAGGAATTCTGGGATGAGCTTTAATCGTGAGTCAGGCAATTGAAAAACTTTAAACCGCAGCACGACCATGAAGGCAATAGGAATGTATGCATCACTCATAATTCTGTGTCTCAGAAAATCACATGGACCGACAATAGACAATTGACATTTGGCAGGATTAATGATAAGACCGTGAGAGCTAAGGCGGTGGAAAAGTGAACGGAGATGCGACAAATGTTCTTCCTTGGATGTGCTTGCAACCAAAATGTCATCCAGGTAGACAGAAAGGTCCATACCCCTGCCGGGCCAGGGCTGGATTAGTAATTGGGCAGTGCGGGCATTTTTCCTCGATTGGGCCCGACGCATTTAGGTTGCCGGACAGAACGGTTTTTTTTTTTTTTTTTTTTTTTTTTTGAGGACGATCATTTTTTTTTTTTTTTTTTTTTTTTTTTTTTTTTTAACAGTGGGTTTGGGACGGTCACACACGCCAGTGGCCCATTGGTTTGCCCCCCTGTATTGATAGTGTAAACATCCAATGCGCTACCGCGCTTATAGACAGAGTGATAAAGTATTTTGCTCTGCCTATATAAATATCGCTTCACCTAACTTTTTCTTTCGTTGGCTTTTCTCGGCATGTTTTCACAGCTGCTTTATCAAGAACATGCTTGCTCTGCTGTGATTGATGCTGACCAAAGAGCCAGGCAGGGAGTGAGGGGAGAGAGAGAGTAGTTGAATCGGTGGAAAGTGTTTTGATAGGGACTCCCCCCGCGAGCGGAGGCAGCCATATCTAACCTATCCTAAATGTACCAAGTCAAATCAAGTGTGTTCATAGAAACAGAGGTTTCCATGGGCCAGTGTGAGATAAGCTAGATTTTAATAAAAAAAGACCTGTGTGTCTGACCTGGCGTTTATTATTATCAAACAAAATATTATTATATGAGTGTGATACATATACTACATACATACTATAGTCAAAATATTTTTGAACAGTAAGCAAGATCAACAGAAGATCAAAAGATCCAGCATTTATTTAAAATAAAAGCTTTTTTGTAACAATATACTTTTTTTTCCTTTGGTAAATGATAGAAATTAATGCTTTTATTGTAAGGACGCTTTAAATTGATCAAAGAAGTGATGATAAAGGAATTTATAATGTTACAAAAAAAATTATAATATTTCAGAAAAAATGCTTTGTTCTTCCTGAACTTTCTATTCATCAGAGAAACCTGAAAAAAAATTCTACTCAGCTGTTTTCAAATATAATAATAAAATACACACACACACACACAAATGCTTTTGAGCAGCCAGTCAGAGATATTTTAATGATTTCCTGAAGCGATCAATGTGGACTAAGAATAATTATTAAAAAAAATCAGCTTTGAAATCAAGAGGGAATAAAATTTACATTTTTAAAAAAAGTATATTCAAATAGAGAAAACAGTTATTTTTAAATAGTAAAAATATTTCACAATATCACTGCTTTTTCTGTATTTTGGATCAAATAAATGCAGGCTTGGTGAAGAGAATTCTAAAAAAAAAAAAAAAAAGCATTGAAAGTCTTACTGTTCAAAAACTTTTGGCTGGTATATATATATGGAAGTGGTGGTGGGCCACCTGGACCAAAAAATGCCAGGGCCGTTTTTTTGTCCCAGTCCAGCCCTGTTAGTGAGGAGGTTTATTTATGTGGTTTTTTTTTTTGTTTTTTTTTTTTCTAGAAGATTGTTCTCCTAATTCCTGCACAAATGAGGATGTAACTGGAATCTCTATATTCTTTTCATTCTTACATTGCAAGCTGACAAACAAAAACCAATGACATATACAGTGTGCCCACATCATCCCAGCCTGCTCACTTGTTCACTTTTCTGGTCTGATAACTATCATCCACAAGTCTCTCCACCTCTCATCAGATTGAGAATATTACACAGTTTATTTTTTTTTCTGTTTGTCTGTCTGACAGTTTGTCAAAATAAAATTGAGAGAGAGAATGTGTCTGTGAGGCTGATCTTGTTGAACTGAGCAAAGATATGAAAACAAACAAAAAACTCTTGTTGTCAGCTGTTTTTCATAGACTGTTTGTCCCTCCCTTTTCAATTTCTCTGAGTCACGAGAACTCCATTTACTAGCCCACTCTGTGGGTAGCGTGGGGTATGTTTAAAACGACCCCACCTGGTTTCCCAAATAAAACACCACTAGAGGGAGTCAAGATACATTTTCATGTTGCAGGCACTTACGTTTTGACAACGGGGGATAACAATCTCCTTGGAGAAGCTTGACACCCGCGATTAGTATTCCGATTGAAGAGAAGAGGAATTACTGGTAAGCGCTATAATTTTCATATATATAGTAAACAAGTGGTGTTTAAGAGATATGTTCTGCGGATATCACAGTGAGTAGGATAGGTAATAGTGAAGTCTGTAGTTTGAGAGGATAGTTATTATAAGGAATATAATTATATTTAAAAAAATAACATTTTTGAAAAAAAGAA
>NW_024879397.1:10729-10974 GCF_018340385.1 Cyprinus carpio | reverse complement strand
CATTTAATGAAAAATCCAGACTGTATTCACTTGTTTTCAGTTATCTCTTTTGGTTTCTCGGAAACTCGTGAATAAGGATGTTACTGGGAGGTCTGCGATCTTGTGCTGCTTTTACAGTGACAATTGAAGTCAAGACATGAAATCTATGACAGCGGGGACATATAAAACACCATTCAGAGAAATGATTCACTTGAGGATCCAGAATACAATGTTTTATGAAAGGGATCTTGTGCTGCTTTTACAGT
>NW_024879397.1:10281-10451 GCF_018340385.1 Cyprinus carpio | reverse complement strand
AGCTACCAGCTGAAAATGGAACCAGAGACTGATTATTTTAGTCAGAAGAGAGAAACATCTGAAATTTGCACATTTCCTCAGCTGTTGTATTAGAAACTCCCACACAACAGTGTTAAAGGGGTCATGAAATGAGAAACCAAATTTGCCTTGATCTTTTGGAATATAAGAGG
>NW_024879397.1:9847-10093 GCF_018340385.1 Cyprinus carpio | reverse complement strand
GGGCGCCTCACAAGTGTTCAGTCGACGGACAGCGAGTGGGTCTGTGTACAGGAAAATTACAATGCCACGCAGTATGGCGTTATTTCCCTGTCAAATGTCGAGAGCGCATTATTGTAGCGCGAAAGTACATTAATATAATGTGCGAGCGCGAATCTCTCTGCTTGCGCGCGGAATAAAATGTGCGAGCGCGAATCTCTCTGCTCACGCGCGGGAACTGGGCGCGCGCTCTCAGATACACGTTGCTCT
>NW_024879397.1:9454-9563 GCF_018340385.1 Cyprinus carpio | reverse complement strand
GTTCCTGGCTGGGGGTGTTAATAATTGATCCATAGGCACTGTCGTTCATAGACATAATATACGTAGACGCCTCATGACGTGCTGGAGCGTAACCCAGTGTCGCCGCCAT
>NW_024879397.1:7646-9132 GCF_018340385.1 Cyprinus carpio | reverse complement strand
ATGGGAAGTTGCTATAAGACAGAGATGGCGCGACTCCATCTGTCTTCAACTTCCCATGTCATCTCCAAAGAGTAGGTGTATTTTTACTCTACATGCTAACAGAGATGTCTATGATTCATATATAAAACAAAAGTTAATATCACACTTTGCTAAACGTTTTTTTACCGTTAGTTCTTTCTGCATGTTTTGAGGAATTGGTGATGTGTGTGTATTAAATACAGTGTGGGATACTAAGAGCCTTTTCCAGAGTGTTTTTTAATGAAGTTGTTTTTAAATATTATGTTTCTTATATTTTAGCCTGTAGTGATATGAACACAAAAACTTCAAAGGGAAAGCTGAAGAGAGCCTACCAGTGGACCTTTCTCAGCATTTCCCTGAAAGTGAACCTCAGCCCAATGATGTGAGTATTTGTGGGCAATGTGATATGTGTCCCATACAGCTGTGACCATCATGACTGTGGTCATATCAAAAAATCTCCCCTTGCTTTCTCTGCAAACTCTTTTCGAAGACATGTAATCCACATATACACTTTGTATATATTTATAAATAAATAAATACACACATGAACAAATACACACCCTCTTTTACTGACTCTCTCTCAAAAAAAACACGCCTTTCTCTCTTTTCCCATACTCAATGGTGCTGGCAGTGATATCACGGGTAAGAAATTAAGAATGTGTGCCTGCACATATGCAGTGCTATGCTGCCAAGCAACTGTGAGTGGTATGATATAAACATCACTGAAAATATTTTCATCCTTCTTTCTGCACTAGGACCACTCCTATGCATTGCCCAATTCTCCCTACTTTCGTCCTAAAAGCTGGAACTCTGTGAAGCTTTGCAGCTAGAGTGGAGGATCTAGAAGCGGGAGAAACAAAAATGCAAAAGTCCGAGCGAGGAGAATAAAAGAAAACCGTAAGGGGTCTTCCTGGAAGATCTGAAGGAAGCAGAACCTTATAAATGAGGAGGAGTTGAATGAAAGGCTTGGCTTCCACTCTAGTAAAATAAATTGATAATACAACCTAGAATTTTATGTTTGTTTTACACTCTTTGTCGAACTTTATAAAGGTAGTATTTCAAAGGGGAACTTACTAACTAGTTTGTGTGTAACTTTGAATTTCAAGATCTTCAGATAGACCTCTTTTCAAAGCCCGAACCATGAATACACAAGGACCAGAGAGAGTTTGCCCTCATACTGCACCATGGTCGAAAGCATACTACTTACCTGAGGGATTCTCTGCATCTTTCGCTGCCACATCCACATACATTGTGATTAGTAGTACATGTTTTTTTTAATTACACTTTTAAACATACTGGATTTAAGAAATACTTAAACACTTCAGACCTACAATGTACAACAAACAGGGAACTGATGAAAGTTTTGGCGTGTATGTGTATATTTTCACTATTTTTGAAGTGCGGAAAAGAACAATCTTAGAAAAAATAAGAAAGTGCCCAAAATAGGGATCCAAGGGGTTGGAAGCAA
>NW_024879397.1:7216-7473 GCF_018340385.1 Cyprinus carpio | reverse complement strand
ACGCAGAAGGTCCTGGTTGTCAATGCATTGGAGGAATTGCATGCACGTGGCATAAGAGTGGTCTGCATGACAATGGATGGGCATGCCTCCAATGTCAACATGTGCAACCAGCTCGGGTGTCAGCTAAAGGGAAACCCCCATGAGCCGTTAAAAACCTTCTTTGAACATCCAGTGACCGCTGACAAGGTGTTTGTGTTGATGGACGCTTGTCACATGTTGAAACTGGCACGCAACATGTTGCAGGCTTAAGCTCGGGT
>NW_024879397.1:5272-5370 GCF_018340385.1 Cyprinus carpio | reverse complement strand
TACTTACCTTTTATAGTCTACCTGTGGAAGAAACATGGTGTTGTCAAAAAAATTCTGAAAAAACTGTCCTGTGAGGTGTGCCGTGCAAGCCTCGTCGC
>NW_024879397.1:4914-4993 GCF_018340385.1 Cyprinus carpio | reverse complement strand
GCATCATTTCATGCTCGTGTCATTTGTGGTGTCTGTATTTCACAAAGTAAGGCTGCACCACATTGCAAAATTAAGTACC
>NW_024879397.1:707-4585 GCF_018340385.1 Cyprinus carpio | reverse complement strand
TGCATCATAACTAAATCTCTGCCGTTTGTAACAAACCAAACCGTGTGAAAATCCGGTAAAAATTCAGGGAGTTATGATTATTGTAGTTGGGAATACACCTTCCTCAGTAGAAGTAAATGCGGAAGGGGCGGCGCATTGGAGACCCATCCAAGATGGCGCCGCGCTGGTACGCCAGCTCCAATAGGTAGCGTCAGTCTATGAGGTGTCTACGTATATTATGTCTATGCTGTCGTTAGCCAATCATAACAGTGGGCGTTAACACTGAACTCTTAAAGAGGAAACAACCCAAAAACAGACTGTTTGAATCAAAGGATGAGAAACAGGGTGGGAAAATGTCATAATTCACTACATTTTAAAAGTTTAAAAAAAAAAAAAAAAAACTATAGTAATACTATAATTGCACCTAGGGGACCATAATAATAAAATAAAAAAAACCCATGTCATGACCCCTTTAACTATTTATTTATTTTTTTTATTTTTTTTTCCTGAAATTGAATTCCAAAGTAATGTAACATAAAATATAGTGTTATAAATGTACATAAATTTAAAATAAAAATAAGCTTTTTGATGAACGGAAGTCCAGACACGACAGTCGGATGTTTGGAGACAAAGTGACGGATGGCAGAGACTTGTTCAGTATAACTAAAGGTGAAGACTGAGTAGAAGATCAAGAGTAAAGTGAAACGCTTGTGAAAGTCAACTTCTGTCTCAGCTGTCTTGAATGTACTAAATTAACAAATATCTGCTGCGCATTTCTAAACTTTACGTGCTTACGGTTGACGTCACTTCCGTCTGATGTCAGGACACATTGAATACGGATGCGGAAGCGTGTGTATGATCCCCTGTCATTTGAAAAATAACTATTTAATCTTAATTTCATACATATCTATATCATTATATTTAAACAAAACATTAACATTATTGGAGAACCATGATGATCAGGTACGTTTGGTTAATTCTGAGTGGAATATTTGTACAAATACGTGTCAATGAGGGCTTGGTTAGCATGCTCCTATTTTTGTTCTGCATGTACTGTTTTGTTTTCAAACAGGTCATTTAAACTAGAATGAAGAGGGGAACCTTTTAAGCATAATTAATACATTGTTTATTTATCATTATTCAACAATCAAGAGGTTTATGTGCAGGCGAATAGCTCCACTTATTATTTTGTATTTAGCAGTTTGGTATGGTCCATTCAAAGTAATGTTTTGTGAAGACACCCCCTCATGAACATGTAACAGGGTTCCCACACTTTGGTTAACTTAAAATTCAAGGACCTTTCAAGGAGTTCCCAGGTCCAATACCCTCAAATTCAAGGACTTAATGTAGGGACACAAGTTTAATCTTGAGTACCTATAGAGTAGTACTGCATTCATATCTCCAAAAAGTCTTTAGTTTTATCATATTTATAAAAGAAAAATACAGCTTTCCGATTCTCTCCGGAAAAAGCCGAGCTCCTGGAGGCGTGCCGTGGGCGGAGCTATAATACTGATGTTTCGTGTTGTTTCCATTAACATATATTCACTTATGTGCTGATTTCCAACAAAAGACACAAATCTTATGCAGTTGTACTTACAAGAATGGGGTCTTTTATCACTGGGAATCACTGAAATGACGAGAACACACAAACGCACTTGCTACACTCCGTTGCTGCCCCGGAAAAACAAACTATGACATTACCAGTTTGTTGTACGTGTAACTTATAAATTAGAAATACAATGTATAATTTTTTACATGAAATAAGCTGTCACAGAGTATGAAATGAATACCCTCCAAACTCGCGTTAGCTCTGTTCCAGGAGGAATGCCTTCGCCTAGACACAATTAATATTGATATTTCCACAATATTTACGTTTGCAGAAATATACATTTGTTTACATTTTGCAGAACAGATGGAAGAAGATCCGTCAATGTGCATTTGGTTTGTTATGTTCAGATGTTCGGTCACTTAGCCGTCATGTGAGGAGTTTTCACTCTTCTCTGTATCAGAGGTTATTTATATATAATACATACTTTAAAATATAATTTATTTCAGTGATGCAAATCAGAATTTTCAGTGATGAACAGAATTTCATCAGTTGTTTCTTCCAGCTTTTCAGAGTCATATGAAGAAATCATTCTAATATATTGATTTATTACCAGCTTGGAAATAGTTTTGATTTTTTGAACCCAGAGAGTTTGTTTAGGATTTCTTGATGAATGCAAAGCTAAAAAAGAACATCACTGATAGTAAATCAACATATTGAATGATTTCTGAAGGATTATGTGACACTGAAGAGTAAAGGCTGATGAAAAAATAAAATTATATATATATTTAATAATATATATATTTATAATATATATATATATTATACAGTACATTATCACGAAATTGTATCTATATATCCAAAATAAAATAGACTATAGATATTCAGCATATGATCCAAAAGTAACTAGTGCAACTAACTACTCGAGGTTTTTTTATCCAATACTCAACTATTCAGACTATTATTTTTACTTGAGTTCAGTTTTGGGCAATTTCACCCACCTCTGCAATTTATAAACATAGGCTACACACACACACACATATATATATATATATATATATATTATTATATATATATATATATATATATATATATATATATATATATATATTAGTGGTAAGTATAGATTACTCTTTTCACCCAGATTACATCTCACTGTATCTTTGGAGTTAATCTAGATTAATCTAGATAAATGGCTCATTTGAATTCTGGGTCGAAGGCATTCAAATTATGTTCAATAAGATGCACTTAGCAAGGTACTGGATAGAGCTAAAGGCACCCAAAACATAGTAGTTTGCTATGACTAATTTCCCCGCGCTTACACATTGCTTGGCCCGCATCTTCCGCTTTAACTGGTGGGATGCTTTAAGCGCTAGGTGGTACTCTGAGACTGAAGAACTCCCACAGTAAACTAATTCCTGATTGCACAAGTTGCAAATACCTTACGTACTTCAGAGCCACACATACCCGCCTGCAGTGCTGCATGCTGCATTTTTTTTTTTACGCACTCCATGTTAACGGATTCCTGCGTTCACGCAGCTGCGGTCCCACAGCGCTCCAGGAGCTGCAGGCGGCCTGCAGCAGTGCAGCGATCGTTTACGTACAGGTTTTATTGTAGCTGCAGCGCTGAATTAAAAATGACAGCCGCGATTGTTCGGGTAAAATTAACATGGATTGATTGTCGGTACTTCACACAAAATGGAAAGCCTACTGTTTTTCACAGCATGCAAACATGGGTTTTGGCTAGGTTTAAAAACAAGAAAAAGAGCACCTTTAGATAAGCAGGCAACATGATATAGGCCTATGCACACTTTTATGGAAGCAGAAAAACAAAGTTCATTAAGAACCGTCGCGATTAGTGTAATAAATATTTAAATGCAAAAGGCCACGAGAGTCAATATTATTTCTGTCAGCTGTGCTTTCATTTTTAAGCCTGTGCAGCGATATCCCAACAAGAAAAGTAGGTTACCTGTTGTGTTTAAATGTTTTGCCACTTGCTTGAGCAGCTTCTATTATACAAACCTAGAAGTCAAATGCATGAATAATATGTCGCTTTTATATTTATTAAGTTTAAACTAATGATCTATGATTATGAAAAGATTGTTACTGTTCTGTGATAAGAGTCACAATTTTTATTTTTATTTTTTAGATGGTTTGAAATATAGAATGATGAACAAATGTTGTGTTTGTGGACTAAACAGCCGCGGATCAGTAGCGGACTGCAAATGCGTCCTGTGTGAAAGCACAAAGACGGAGTAAGTTATGTGTGAAACAGGCGTGAGTATTGTCGAGGTTTTTTTTGGGGAAGCTTGGTAATTTCTCAGTAGGCATACACACAGGTTCGAAGACTCGT
>NW_024879397.1:251-427 GCF_018340385.1 Cyprinus carpio | reverse complement strand
TCTCTTTTAATTTTGACGTTTATAACTAAGGAAAATCCCAAATTCAGTATCTCAGAAAATTAGAATATTGTGAAAAGGTTCTACAGGTCCTTCTCAAAAAAATAGCATATTCTGAAAAAGTTCATTATTTTCCATAATGTAATGAGGAAAATCCCAAATTCAGTATCTCAGAAAAT
>NW_024879397.1:0-70 GCF_018340385.1 Cyprinus carpio | reverse complement strand
GTTATGCACTCAATACTTGCAATGCGGCGTGGCATGGAGGCAATCAGCCTGTGGCACTGCTGAGGTGTTA